>NC_037596.1:14511011-14811011 GCF_003073045.1 Pomacea canaliculata | reverse complement strand
GAACAATTGATAACACTCTGACCTGTGTTACAGAAAAAAGAAGATGCGTTTTATGTCTTTGACCTCGGTGACGTGGTGGGAAAGTACGAGAAATGGCTGAGACTGCTACCCCGGGTAGAACCTTTCTATGGTAACAGTCAGCTTATTTCCGTTTGCTCGATTTCGGCTTTAAACACATGTAACACAACATTGTGTCAATACACGATCTTTTAGTTTTAGCACATCACAGGATAAAGTTCATTAAAGAAACTTTTTGCTTGCACATTTTTGAACAAAACTTCGTCTCCAAAAGACTGATTGAAATAAACAGTTATAGGCAAAAGCTACAAGTCACAACTTAAAAAAAAAAACTAGGATTCATTAGTTTATTTTGCAGTAGCCTTGTTGTGCTTGTGTTGTATTATGACTATGTTGTCCATACAACATGCACAAATTAGTCAAACT
Source organism: Pomacea canaliculata (assembly GCF_003073045.1). Lineage (NCBI taxonomy): Eukaryota > Metazoa > Mollusca > Gastropoda > Architaenioglossa > Ampullariidae > Pomacea > Pomacea canaliculata. The sequence continues at coordinate 14,810,567 of NC_037596.1, read as the reverse complement.
TGTTATCTCTGTCTGCAAAGCCGTCAAGTGCAACCCTTCTCACTTTGTGTCAAGCTGTTGGCGCATCTTGGAGCAGGTTTTGACTGCGCCAGCCAGGTAATATTATGATTGATTGATCGATTGATTGAAAACAATCTTTTGTTGTTTCGTGGCTTATTTAAAAGAAGTAACAAATCGATGACGACGACGACGACGAGGAAGATGATGATGATAATTTTTTTTCCAGAAAGAAATAGACCTCGTACTCGCGATGGGTGTAGCACCTTCCCGCATCGTGTTTGCCAATCCATGCAAACAAAACTCCTTCATCCATTTCGCTAACTCTAAAGGTGTGGAGATTATGACTTTTGACAACGAGGTTGAGCTGCAGAAAATCCAAGAAGCTTTCCCACGATCTCGGTTAGTAGTAGACTCCATGTGACCTCACTAACCTCCTCAAATGTACATCGATACTAAACAGAGTACGTGGCTTCACTGAAAATGCTACCACACTTTAACACTCCATACTGCACTCGAGCAAACATACAATATCTAGCACACGTGTACACAAATACACATATTTATTCACATATATGCATAAAGACATAAACATCAATACACTTACACTCATTATGCACATATAGATGCAGTTATACACAATATCTAAGATTTATAAATATTTCTACACAAATACGCATTTATACACATATATATACACACATCTATAAACAAGCTTATACACATACCCTAAGTAAAACAATTGGTATAAGCGACAGGGCATATTTATGAGTAAAAGTAGAGTTTGGGGTTTTAAATTTGTTCATTCATTAATCCCTTTACTGGAACCACTATGCAAGACTACTTATACTTGTCGTCGGAAGTAAAGAAACAAATGAAGCGGTTGACCAGGCTCACTATTCAGACTTGTCTTGTTCGAGATCCAAATAGTCTGCAGGGTTTAATGACTAAAGTATTTTGTGTCATGTGACAAAGTCTTCTACTGCGAATTCTGCCCAAGTCCGGATTCAAGCATCATCGGGAGATAGGCAACAAATATGGCTGTCACCTGGAGGATGTTCCACACCTGCTTTTGAAAGCACAGCAGCTACAACTCAACGTCATTGGCATCTGGTGAGCGGTCCTTAGGAGACAGGTGATCAGGTATTTGACTCTGAAGTTGATCCATATACAATACAGTTAAACTACCGGTAACTAGACATGTGTATTTGAGACTAGTAAAAGACAGACAGCCTGTTGGACGAATGTCGGCTAGACAGATAAAAGACGTCACATACGGGTTGCAGTATTCTTGATAACGGTACGATGTGAAAAACACAAGGGTGAAGAAAGGGAGAAAAAATATAAAAATAAGATACACATATCACGACAAACATACAGACAGGAAAGGTAGCAGAATCATAGACTGAAGAAATAATACCCACTTTTGCTTTACAGCTTCAACGTCGGCAGTGGTGTGGCTGGAGCCTGAGGCCCTACTCAGCCGCAATCACAATGGCAGCAAAAGCCTTCGACATGGCAAAAGAGCTCGCTTCTCTTTCCATCTGCTTGATATCGGTGGAGGATTCCTGGGGTGCTCAGGCGAAGAAGAACACTTTGAAAGGGTAAGAAAAAAAATTAAATTTGTTACCAAAGTAAGGTCAAAGTGAAATCTTCGACACATATAGTACCAGCAAGCTACTTCATGAGTAGTTCAAGGTAATATATAGATATTGTGAGTGCATTTTCTTATTATTATTCTGGTGTGTTAACGTGATTAAAGTGATACAAAACACCAGACAATTGCACGTTCGTTCATTCGATGTTTCTTAGACAAATATACATTTTTTTTTTAGTCATTAGTTCTTTTAATTTACAGACAGCTGAGGTCGTGAACGAGGCTCTACAGAAGTATTTCCCTCCAGAAAGAAACATCCGCCTCATCGCCGAGCCAGGAACATACTTTGTTGCTTCTGCCTTCACCCTCGCCGTCAACGTCATAGGGAAACGTCTCGAGTCACGTGACACACCAGGTATTCTTTGATTCTTTGTATTGATTTCTTACATCCGATCGATCTTTTGTTTTTCTTCTCTTTTTTATTTTTCCTTCAGTCATTTAGTTTTTCGCTTATTTTTTTTGTCTGTTTTGCAGACCAACAAAACTCCATGGTAGAGAGCTGTCACAACACATTCAGATATTTCCTGAACGATGGTGTTTTTGGATCGTTCCTGATGTTTGCCTTACTTCGTACAATAAAACCGACTGTTGAGCCTCTTTATGTGAGTTTGGAGCCGTGGGTATCGTCGTTGCGGTTACAGCGGACAATATAAGTGATATAAAATTATATATGAGTGACTTTACATAACTAAATTTACTGACTTCATTGCACATCTTTTAAAGTACATCACTTGTGTGCATCTATGCATATATTCTTCAGCGCACACCATAGTGCACCGTTCTCTCACTATTTGATATTTCTGCTTCACACAGACATATTATATCTATATATAAATAAAATGATGAATGGATCTTAATCTCACCTTGTCAGGCACATACAAACCCCAAGAAGTATAAATGTAGCCTGTGGGGACCCACGTGTGCCGGCATAGATTTGATCCTTGACCAGGTGGACCTACCTGAGATGAAAGTCGGCGACTACCTGTGTGTCCGTAACATGGGTTACTACACCATCAGCTTGTACTGCGGCTTCAACGGCATGCCCTTACCTGAGGTTTTCCCTTACTGTGCTGAAGATATCTGGTGAGATGCTGTTCTTATGATCTTTATCGCATGCTTTGTTTTGTTTTTAATTTATTTTGCTTTTGATCATGTTTACACTTTGTCAAGCTGATGACTTTGTTTAGATGAATTTGTGATTGTTATTCATTTTAGATTTAATTACCATAAATGTTGGTCTGTTACGCGCACCTGTACATAAGCCGCACCCACCATGATTTTTACATCTCTCTTTTTTTCATCAATAAGCCACACTCTAAAACTGCATCGTAATTATTTTGTCTCGTTTTCGCCTTGATAAGGGTGTGTACTTCAGCAACAGATCTGAATGCTTCAAATTGTCTGTGAACAGTTAACACTTTAACATGGAGTTCATTGAAAATTCAATTTGAACTGAATGTGACAAATCCGGAAACATGCCGCAGGGTTCAAAGTTGGGCTATGCTCCGAAATTTACTATAGTCTTTGTGTCAAACCTCAGCACACTGCGTCAAGGCACACATACAATAAATATCTGTCAGTTTGTTAGCTGTACATATGTTAAAAGTTGTCCTGGTCTAATACCGACTTAATACTTCTTAAGTTGCCTTAGTTTCTTCCTTTCTTATTAAATAGTTTCTGCAAATGGTTCAACCAAAAACAGCGTAATCCCTCGCCAATTGCTGCACTGTGTCAGGTCACCTTTTTTTGGGTAACTTTACTAGGTAGCCAAGCTTCCAGTCTGCTAGAACTTGCTATTAACGACATATAAAACCGATATATAAATTTTCCCTTTAAGTGCGCAAATAACATTTAAACACAAAGATTACTCCTGTAATTCAAACTTCTTAAGTTCTAAGTTCCAGGCCCTGTAGACCAAAGTCTCAACCAAAATTTCTTCACTTTCCGTTCCTTTAACGTAGATTTTCGCCCTCCTAACTTGGTCCGTAGGTTATTGCATTTGCAATTAATAATTTAAAGTGACTCACAGTTCTGGGGTTCAACACGCAGAGGAAATCACCAAACGAAGGTTACTTCCCCTTACTTTTTGTTTACCCTCGAGGAGTATCCTTCCTCCCTGAATTTCTCGCTGAAGGTAGTCCGCTGGGGGAAACACCTACTTGGAGATTCCACATGATTCAGATAAGGCTATATATAACACACCACTTGCGTAGTCTGCACTGACAGCAGCTGGAAACCGGCATGTTGACTGACAGGGGAGACAATCCTTGTGACGAGACGATGACTAGATCTACAGTTGATCAGCTCAAACGGTGTTAGTGCCTCTCACCAACGGCCTGCACGCCTGGATTGCAACAGCTCCTGAAATAATTCCCAAGAAATTTATCTGTAATAATTCTCTATATATACTTTTTCCTTGTCATTCACGCTACACTCTGTTCACTTAGTCAATACACGTCTTATCGATTCAGAGATTTCTCCACACATTAAATCGTTGACAAAGCCTTAAATAAAACATTGGAGTAGAATAAAATAAATAACGAATAGGTTATCGAATGTTACCTTGTCTAGGCAAGGAATCACTGTTTAATCGCTGACTTCTGAGCTTCTCTAAACACACGCCAGCTTCCTTCAGTTGTCATGTCAGCCAGTGTCGTCTGCGTTTTTTTTTATTTTGCTAGAGTGAACTCCCCTTAACCGATGTTTATTTCTGCTTCCACCTTTTTTTCTTAGCGAAATACCTTCGCATACGCCCCTAAACTGCATCCCTTACATTTTGTCTTTCTCTCCTAATTACTTCATTTACATAGCTTATTTTTCTCAGTAAAGAGTGAAGGCTAAATGGAAAAAAAAAATTTTCTTGCTTATTTTTTACCTCTCGTTAATAAAGAATTGTCATTGTCATTGTTATACTCATTGTCTCCAGATGTTGTTGTTGATGATCTGTCTAGACCGAATATCTAATATAATGGCGTGTCTAAAGTCTTCACTGGTTACTTACAGGTTGCGCGTGTTTCCAGAGAAGAAGCATCCCATCGCACAGGCTGTCTCAGTTAACGGACTCAAGCTTTTACAAGCATAAACAAGCTTTATTTGAATGGAGGTGAATAAGGGAAGGTGAAGGATTCATAGACAGATGACCACTGTAAGCGCACACAGTATAAATATCCATTACAAATATTTTTTCGAGAAACCAGTTTCTATATGTAAAATTATTAATCGCTTCAAACAAAAGAAATAATCGTAGCTAAGCTTGCTTTGTAAATGTATGTCTCGGTCACTGTTTTGGATGTTTACTAGAAACCTTATATTTGTTATGGAGAAATCTTTATCTTTTTGTTGTGTAGTGGTAGTTAAATTCAGTGATTAGGGATTGGATTAAAAAGGAAAATCTTTGCTATAGTTATAATATCTCACTGGAGTTTTTCGTTTCGATGATAAAGAAATCTACCAAAATGTATCTCACTCTATTATACTTTTTTGTTATATTCATGTTTAGATGAAGCTCTTGTTTTTGAGTGGATTACATAAGTACTTTACCTCTTTGATAAGTACCAGTAAATTTCTGTATAGGCTTTTTGTGTGTCGGACTTTGAAGAAAATAATATGTAATATATTTCACCCTGCGAACAAGGTAAAAAATGTTCTTTATAGTAGCCACTACTTCGTGAGTATAAATACATTATTTTAACTTTGTATTGTATTTTTATTAAATACTTTGTAATATTTCGTTTTTTGCCTTTTGTGTTGTAGGGTTATTGTATTTTGTACTGTAGTTTGTACTTTATTTTGCATTTTAGAAAATTTCTGCTCTTCTGGTAGGTTAGGTCACTTCTTGTAGTCACCGTCTCAAAAAATGGGAGATTGTGTTCAATTTAACTACTAGTTTCCTGCTCAAGTTATATGAATGTGACCCAATGATAAACACCGTTTTCATTTATGCAGAGTCTCCTAAGGTTTTAACATAATGCCACGTTTTGAAGTGTTTCTCTATAGTGCTGAAGATGTATGGTGAACTGATCGTGTCTTTGTTGGTTTTCTCAGCATTGTAACTTGGTTGGTTGGTTGGTTGGTTGGTTGGTTGGTTGGTTGGTTGGTTGGTTGGTTGGTTGGTTGGTTGTTGGTTGGTTGGTTGGTTGTTGGTTGGTTGGTTGGTTGGTTGGTTGTTGGTTGGTTGGTTGGTTGGTTGGTTGGTTGGTTGGGTGGGTGGGTGGGTGGTTGGATGGGTTGATGGGTTCGGTTTTGACTTTAGTGAATCCGAAGCATTTTAAATTTCAGTGGAGCGTGTATCGACTTGCTTCTCCTCTCTATCCTGGGAAAATTATATGCAAATAAATTATGAAAACAATGTGGAGAGACTTTTTAAAAATCCCTCTATAAAGTCCGCATGGTCTTTACTCGCTGAAAACGCACGAAATACTGAATTTCTTCAAACTGTTGAGAATTTCTAGTATAACAGCGGTTTCTCTTGTTGATCATCTTTTCTCCCTCTCTCTCTCTCCCTCTCTCCCTCTCTCTCTCTCTCACACGCACTGATACAAACCAGGAGAGATACCCTTGCGATACCCCTTCCAGCAGACACACACGTGTGTATTGGTGGAGTACCCTAATCGTCAGTCAATTGTGGCTGTCACGGTCAGAGTATAGCATGGGGCCTGGCTTGTCAAGGAGTAAGCACCTTGGTGCTGGCCGGTAGTTGAGTGCCGAGTAAGAGCACCTAAAAGCAGAATCATTAACACGCCAGTAAGGGGAGAAAACTGTATAGAGCCACTGGACAACTAGCATGACGGAGACCAGGGCAACAGGAAACCAGGCTACAGGTGCCACGCAAGAGGTTACTACCGCGTGCTGCCAGCGACGACGGAGACACACCATGGGGGATACTAAACGGAAACCTGGGGACAGTCGCCGCATGCACCAACTTTAGAAGTTAATTAATTAACTCCCTGCTGTTGCCGGAGACGGCAAAGACGCATCGCCACAGATGTGTGTCATGAACCGAGTATGTGGAGAACTACCCTAGGGCAGTTTTGTTGACCAGGTGCGTGAGAACAGTTATTCCAGTTCAAAGCTGGTCAATTGTCTTGTTTAATATTATATTGTCATTCTGGTTGCACACACACAGGCACGTATTATTGTCCAAATTGTATCTATCAACGTGATAATTGCCCTCAGTGACGCATTAACAGTGACGTCATGACATGTTCATAAAGGTGTTGCAGTCACTCGTAGTCACACCTGTAGTACACCTGCAGAGAGGTGCCATGGACTGGGTTACCCTGGGTGACAGGCCCGACGAGAGACTATGTCAGGCCAGAAATACCTACAAGGTAAAACTGGTCCCTGGTCACACGCTGCCTACCCTGGAGGTGCTGCGGGCAAAAGCTGAGGAGATGTTACAGCAGGTGAGATAATAATAAGACTCGTTGTCACAATATTTTTGTGTTTTTTCCCCAAACCGGAAAATTGGCCATGCGTGTGTGTGTGGTGGGAGTTGCAGGTAGAAGGTTACCTGCGTACGTGAATAACAGCTCTGATCTAACTCTTACCACACATATTTACAAAAATCATGTAGGGGAAAGTTACAATATTGGCACGTTTGTCACGTACATGGTTACAGGTGTAGGACATCGATTACCTAAATAGAAGAGAGTTTTGTACATATAGATGCAGAAAGTATCACGTTGACCAATTTTCATTTTGTATATGCTTGATTTCGTGATAGTTTATTTTAGTTCGAGATCCAAATAGTCTGCAGGGTTTAATGACTAATGTATTTTGTGCCATGTGACAAAGTCTTCTCCTGAGAATTCTGCCTAAATCCGGATTCAAGCATCATGGGGAACTAGGCAACAAATATGGCTGTCACCTTGAGGATGTTCCACACCTGCTTGTGAAGGCCCAGCAGCTACAACTCATTGGCATCAGGTGAGCGGTCCTTAAGAGAGAGGTGATAAAGTGTGGGACTATCAAGTGATCCATAGTTAATACAGTTAAACGATGGAGGTTATTGTCACCAGACGAATGTTTTTAAGACTAGCACGACACAAAAAGCACATTGGACGATTGTTCCCTCGACAGACAGAGGAAGGGTAGCAGTATTTTTGTAAAAGATGCGATGTGAAAAACTCACGTGTAGACGAATAGATACAAAAAAGGTATAAAATGAAGATACACACGTTACGACGAACATACAGACAGGAAGATTAGTAGAAGCACAGACTGATGAACTAATGTCCTAAAATCAAGTTTAAAGCTGCTTCCTGTTTTACAGCTTCAACATTGGCACAGGTGTGATGGAGCCTGAGGCCTACTCAGCCGCAATCACAATGGCAGCAAAAGCCAGGAGCATACTTTGCTGCTTCAGCCTTTACCCTCGCCGTCAACGTTATAGGGAAACGTCTCGAGTCACATGACACACCAGGTATGCTAACCTTGTATTACTTTTTATCGACCTTTTTCTTCCTTTTTTTTCGAGCGGTCCGGTGGCGCAATGGTTAGCGCCAGTCACCAATACAGTGAAGGCTGGCTGCCCAGAGTTCATTTCTCGTCTCGGGCACGCTGTTCTTTCTCTGCACGTGGCATCTGTTTACAGGGCTGGCTGCCTTGCCGTGATATAGCCTTAGTTGCTGACACGGCGTAAAACACTAATCCTCCTCCCCCTTCCTTTTTTCTATCATTTATTGATTTATTTGTTTACTTTTTATTTTGCAGACCAACAAAATGGTATGCCAGAGAACGGTAACAAAAAAAAAATCAGATATTTTTTGAACGATGGTATTTTTGGATCGTTCCTGTATTTTCTGCTCGCACGGACACTACCTCTGACTGTAGAGCCTCTTCGTGTGAGTTCTTTGATGTTACAGTAATGTGTTTGTGTCGTAGTGATGGCTACATTAGACTATATAATAATGTGAAATTAGACATGCACAACTCAAACAACTAATGTCACTGACATCATTACAAGGTCTTAACGTACATGTGTTTATCTATGCATGTCTACTTCAACTCACACAGTAATGCACACGTTGTCTGAGTATTCTCACTTTTTGTTTCAAGTACACGCACAAAGTCGCACACATACATTCATTTATATATGTAAACAAAACACGGATGGATGAATGGAACTTTACCGCACCTTGGCAGGCACCTCCAAGCCGCCTGAGGTTTCAATGCAGCCTGTGGGGGCCCACGTGTACCGGACTGGATCTGATCCGTGACCAGGTGGACCTACCTGAGATGAAGGTGGGCGACTACCTGTGTGTCCGTAACATGGGTTACTACACCACCAGCTTGTACTGCGGCTTCAACGGCATGCCCTTGCCTGAGGTCTTCCTTTACTGTGCTGAAGACATCTGGTGAGATGTTCTATGGTTTTCTTTTCTAGTCCTTTGCCTTTTTTAATTTCTTTCGCATTTATTAGTATTTACACCTGGTTGCGTTAATGACATTAGTTTTAAAGAATATCATCCTTATTGTATGATTTGATGTGTCCGCTGCAAATTAAATATATTTGTATATATATGTATACTTCCTTTTTTTGCCTCTAAGTACATGAGTCGCTTAATCCATATCTAAATTTGAAATGTTGGTGCCTAATGACATCATTGTTTTAATAGAGTACAGATCAGAAACCAAATGTACATTTCAGACATTTTAAACAATAAAAAATTAAAACCATTTATTTAATATTAGTTTAAAGCAATACAGCACACAACACAGCTTTAGAACATTTTGTAATTTAAAAGAAAGAGGTGGACTGGAAAAGTCATATTTTGTTCCTGTCGGAAAAAAAATTCATTAGTTTATAATAGGCGTAAGAGCGATTTTTAATTTTTTTTTAAATTTAACCCTGACATTTTAAAAATGTGTCGTGCAACCAGCCCCTGAACGATAAATCTAGCACCTTGCTCCGAAAAAGGGACACAAGACGGAGCAGAAATCTCTGAGCATCCCTTCCCCTCTCACTCCACAGGACGGCCCATCCACCTTTCCCCATGTCATATCTCTAAGCCAGGGGTGGGCAATTAATTTACCCAAGGGGCCGCATGAGAAATTGGGATGGTTTTAGAGGGCCGGACTAATATAGTTAACTCAGTTTTACCCAATGCTGTGTATATAGAAATACTGACGGGCGGGCCAGCGGGCGGGCCGGTCAGAGACAGGAGGCGGGCCGCCCCTTGCCAAGGTCTGCTATAAACTCTACTCATTCACCTCTCCCCATGTCATATCTCTAAGCTCTACTCATCCACCTCTCCCCATGTCATATCTCTAAGCTCTACTCATCCACCTTTCCCCATGTCATATCTCTAAGTTTCACTACTTTTTAAACCCATTGTGCTTGCAGACAAGGGAAGTAACAGGCTGATGAGGTGTTCATAACAATAACACATTAGTGAATATAATTTTGTGTCTAAAGTCTTTTTCTTGTATTTTTGCAGGCTGCGCGTTTTTCCTGAGAAGAAGAGTCCCCATCCCACAGGTTCTCTGTGTCTGCTGACGTAATTTACAATCACAAACTTTATTTGAATGGAGATGAATAAAGCCCGGTGATGGATTCATAGACAGATGACCACTGTAAACACACTCAGCAAAATTATCCATACAAACTTTTTCTTAAAAACCAGTTTCTAGATATGACATGATTTTATTAATTGCTTTGAACAAATAAACTATGTGGCTAAGCTTGCATTGTAAATGTTTGCCTCGATCATCGTTTTCGATGTTTTTAGAGACCTTATACTTGTTGGGACACAACTCCTTATTTTGTTTCGTATCTGTAATTTAATAAAATAAAAATAAAAAGGGGGGGGGAAAGCTTTGTTGTATTTATTATATTTTACTTGTCTTTGATTTTCATGATACCCATCTAAGTAAAATGTGTGAAACTCTGTAATACAATTGTTGTTAATATTAATGTTTAAATGAAGCTTTTGTTTGGGTGGAGTGAATAACTACCTCTATATTTTGTTAAGGAACCGTAAATTTTCTTTACAGGCTTTGGGTGTGTGGCACGGGGAAAAAAATAAGATTTAATATATTTCACTATAGGAACATGGTAAAAGAGTTTCTTTGTAGGAGTCTGTTGTGAATTCAAATATATTGTCTTATTTTGTGTTGTGTTTTATGATGTACTTTATTTTGTCTCATTTTATTTGTTCCCTTTTGTATTGTAAGGCTTTTGTACTTTGTACTCCAGTTTTTGCTTTGCATTGTCGTGATATTGTAGTTGGTATTATATTTTTATTATTTATTTATATTTTTATATTTGTATTATATTTCATTATGTATTTTGAGAACTCTCTTCAGAAGGTATGTGCTTTTAAGTTTTTACCTGTTTTTGAAATTAAATTTATGCACATAAAAAGCTGTTTTCCTTTGCTAAACAAACGTGATAAAATCAGCTACATTACTGCTAAAATAGACTGTTCTATAAAGTAATAAATGCATAATGGACGGAAACACAACACAAAATATTAGATAGAAGGATGAAACTGAAGAAAAGATGAAAAATGAATGAGAATAAATGACATTCTAAATCTCAGACAAAATCTTTCTGGCACTTAAGAAAGAAGAATCCTATGTAGTAATCAACTGTTTGAACACAATGTTAGTAAAATACTAAATATGTGTACTTAGCAATAGAAATAGGTTAAATCAATTTTACCAATGGTCATCAATTTCGTTTCAAATAATCCTTCTTTTTAAAGTTTGAAAGAAAAAAAATTAGTTTTTCACTTCCATCTGTTTATAAACGTATTTACGAATATAATATAAACTACTGTCATTTGAAGAAAATATTTTTTTTAACTAATCTGTGCCAGATCCTTTATACTCACACTTCATGCTAAACCTAGCGTCACATATATCTGGGGTAGACAGCTAGCGGTCACACAAACCTTGTGTATGCAGCTGGAGGTCACATATATCTTGTGTATAGAGCTCTTGTCACACAAACCTTGTGTATACAGCTAGTGAACAGTCTATGATTTTTGTCTCCAGTACTCCCGTCCGAAATTCCTGAATAGAATCTGGCTATATCTTAGTGATTGTAAACTATCCTGAGAATCTTACTGCTAGAATTCTCTCTTTCAGTATTATTATTATATGACAACTTCTGTAGAATGTGCTGCAAAGAATTTTGTTTATTATTTTGTGAAGCGCTTTAAGCTTAGGGTCGATATACGAGGCTATAGAAGCCACTTCTATTGTTATTTACGTTTTCACTCGCATTGTTGTCCTGCTGTCATTTCGAATTCTACAGTTTGTGTGTGTTTGTATGTGTTTGGAGGTGCTAAACGTACTTTCGTCGGTGCTAGTTTTCTTTTTTTTCTTTACTTCGGTTGTCATTTTAATGACCATTTGTCTTTGTTAAAAGCAAAAGAGCACAGAAAACACAAACGTACCACCGCCACAGAACAACACAGTTCAGCCGCTTTCTACAAAAGTGATTACATGAGAATTTATAGTAGAGCCCTCACCAGTTGTTTTGGCTTAGAGCCATTTTTATTACAATTGTATTGAAGATTTAAGGAAAAAATTGAAAACTCAAGCTATAATCAATGTCTCACAAAAAGTTTTAATCCACCCGCACAGACAGGAGAAAGTGTTTTTTTAAACAGACACAACCTCTCGTTCATCCAACTCCTGTTCAGAAATTCTAACCCTTGCAGAGTTTTAGAATGATAACAAAAACAAGTTTTAGGAACCTTGAAGTTATGCTTCAGCGAACCTCACAGCCTCTAATTAGCCTGACCTCATTTTAAATGTGAGGTTAACTTGACACAAAAGAACAGCAAAAAGATCGTGACATGACCTTTTTTTTCCTCGTCATTATTCAGCGCTTGCTATTTGTACTTTTATTTTATTTATTTATTTTTTTTTTATTTTTTTTTTTTTTGTTGGCAGACTGGTGGAAAGTGTCTCCTTGACACAATTTTCTGAAAACGGTTGTAGACATTGGTCCTAATTTATCCCCTCTGTAGCCTGTCCTATATTACACTCACCCAAGTAAGAAAAAGCAATTGCGCTTAAATGTTTCCCGTCTAGTAACCCTGTTAATCCCGTTGAATTCTTTACCTTAGCGACAGCATAGATATACAACTCAGATAAAACATATTTAGTGTGTGCTTTTATATATGAGTTGAAATTGCAGATAGAAATAACCCTTAGGGTCAGGTTTGTATTATCAGAGTAAATGTGATCATAATCTCCTTGTTCACTTGTGTTCAGTCATTTTACTGACCAGCATTCCACAATTTAAACAGTAAAGTTGCATAATAAACATAGGCTTACATATTATCACTAGTCATGTTTGTCGTGGCCTTTCTCAGGACTCAGCAGATTTGCATTCGTTAGCGCACATGCAGTCAAAACAATTAGCAGTCATTCGACAAGTCCACAGACAATGCCAGTCGATCCGTAAAGAACGATTTTTGGTGACGAAGGAACATTATAACTTAGGTGAATGTGCATCACGTGTAGCATTCTTCCTTTCACACCTATAGCAGAGGCTTAGTCAGATTTTTTTCCCCGTCGCCTTCTCGTCTACAGACGTCACCAGGCGTGATTGTGACATGATTAATACTAAAGATTATTATATACAACTTTAACGGATCCCCTCGCCCAATGGAATGTTTTGGTAAGCTTTACAGTCACTAACTCAGCCACTCTTTACCACTTGTATCAATACAAGCCAAAAAGACAATATAACTGAGGAACTTCTTCCCACTCAGTACAGAAGAGAGAAAGATGAGGTTGGTATTCATCCTAGGTACTCACCCCAACCAGTCCCGTCCCGTCCACCAAAGCCACCCTCCCCGTGTCCTGAAACTCTTCCCTTCTACTTCCTGCTTGTTAGCTGGTCACTGTGCCCTCGACTGATGGGGCTTACCTGCAATACAGGTACAGAAAAACTAGAGTGATTAAGTTAAGAAAGTGTCCTCAAAATGTCACTCTATAAAAATATTTTTTCTAACATTATTTTTCATTAAAAATAAAACAGTATGCCATTGTTGCGCAACTCCATCAGTGACTGCGCCCTATTTATCTGTCTAGTTCACTTTATAGCAAAACTGGACTTGGGTCATATATAAGTGGGTGTCTCTTGTTATTGCCTTGTGATACATCAGACACATGCACATACTCATATGCAGCACGCACAGACTCTCCACACACACACATCGATCCTTTAAACACACACAATTTGCGGATTGCTAGTATCGTTAGATAATATCTATATTATGCTGATGTCATCTCACCTTCGTCGTTAGGTGAGGCATTTGGTGCACAGAGTTCACTTTCTTTCAGTGTTACTCCGTCTTCCGTGTGCAGAGCTGCTGAAAGGTAGGCTTCACATCACCACAGGAATTCACTGCTTTTGTAAAGCTAGTAGTCAACTGAACGCTTGATCGAGTTTGGTGGTCATTTTCTCTACTAAGGTGTTCACTCAATGGTTAGAGAGTAGAATATATCTTGGTCTGCGCATTGTAAGTACTTATTATTATTTTCTCTCATTCCCTCTATCTCACACACACACACAGACACACACTTCTATTTCACTCTATACACACGTCCTCCTCCTTTCTCTATCACACATACACAAAAGCATCCACGCAAGCACAAATTATGAATATGTCTCAAAATTGTAACTATCAAGATGATAATGATTGCCCTCGGTAACGCAGTAACAGTGACGTCACGAGATGTTCATAAAGGTGTTGCAGTCAGACGTAGTCACACCTGTCGTACACCTGTAGAGAAGTACCATGGACTGGGTTACCCTGGGTGACAGGCCCGACGAGAGACTATGTCAGGCCAGAAATACCTACAAGGTGAAGCTGGTCCCTGGTCACACGCTGCCTACCACGGAGGTGCTGCGGGCAAAGGCTGAGGAGATGCTACAGCAGGTGAGACAGGAACAAGGCTTAATATTTGTCACAATATTTGTGTTTTCTCCTCAAACAGGAAAAGTGGCCACGAGCAAGGAGGAGGGGGAACTGGGTAGATGAGTAACAGTTATGACGAAACAAAATGGTAAGAAAGTCTTGTACTTACAGTTGCAGAAATTTTGCTCCTAAATTCAATTTTTATAGATAAACGTAAAAGATAGCTATTTTAGATACCAGTATAATCCAACCTCATATAAGTCTCCCCTCCCTCAGGGTTGAAATACATGTAGAAGTCAGTATGTGTCCAGTCTAATCTTTACAAATAAAATAAAAAAAAAGAATGGATACACAGAAGGATTGTTACCGTTACAGAACAAAACGAGCTTCGAATCCCTAAACTTCTCTCAGAAATCGAATGCACTAAATACTCGACTGTCACAAAAAGCTGTCTCGATGGTTATTCTTTATTATTGCTCAATCGACACACCTAGCGATGTATACTTCTAATATTTATTTACGCACATACTCGAAAAATTTGATGTATAAAACTAAGGTTTATTTGACTATTTGAGACATTGTCTGATAATCTCTGTTTATTCTGTCTTTTAATAGCATTTTCTCTTTATTTTTTTGATGCTATTTAATATCCTTTTACTAAGACTTAAGCATGTAAAATATAAAAGTTATGAAAGTGCTGCCTATCTTAAAAAAAAGTTAAGTATATTTGCGTGTTATTGATAGCACTCAAACCTGTGTTACAGAAAAAAGAAGATGCTTTTTATGTCTTTGATCTTGGGATGTGGTAAAAAAGTACGAGAAATGGCTGAGACTGATACCCCGGGTACAACCTTTCTATGGTAACAATCAACTCTTATCTGTTTGCTCGCTTTCGGCTTTGAACTCATGTATCGTGTCGATGCTCGATCTTTTAGTCATAGGAAAAAACTACGAGTCAATTTTTTTAAAACTAAGATTCATTAGTTTATTTTGCGGGAGCCTTGTGGTTGTGAAAGTGTTGTATTATTACTGTTGTGACCTTTCGGCATGCACAAATTAATCAAACTTGTTATCTCTGTCTGCAAAGCCGTCAAGTGCAACCCTTCTCCACTTGTGGTCAAGCTGTTGGCGCATCTCGGAGCAGGTTTTGACTGCGCCAGCCAGGTACTATTATGATGGATTGATCGATTGATTGAAAACAATCTTTTGTTGTTTCGCGGCTGATTTGAAAGAAGTAACATGTCGATGACGACGACGACTACGATTATGATGATAATAATTTTTTTTCCAGAAAGAAATAGACCTCGTACTTGCGATGGGTGTTGAACCTTCCCGTATCGTGTTTGCCAATCCATGCAAACAAACCTCCTTCATCCATTTCGCTAACTCTAAAGGTGTGGAGATGATGACTTTTGACAACGAGGCTGAGCTGCAGAAAATCCAAGAAGCTTTCCCACGATCTCGGTTAGTAGTAGACACCACGTGACCTCACTAACCTCCTCAAATGTGCATCGATACTAAACAGAAGTGGCTTCACTGAAAATGCGACCACACTTTCACACACTTCGTACTGCACACAAGTAAACATACAATATCTAGTACACGTGTACACATATACACACATTTATGCACATATATACATGAACACATACACATCAATACACTTAAACTCATTATGCACATATAGATGCAGTTATACACAATATCTAAGATTTATACATATTTCTACACAAATACGCATTTATACACACATATTCACACATATCTATTATCATACATATACCCTAAAACAATGGGTATAAGCGACAGGGCATGTTTCTGAGTAAAATGCGAGTTTTGGGTTTTAAATTTATTCATTCATTAACCTCTTTACTGGAGCTACTTTGCTAGCCTTCTTATACTTTTCGGAAGTAAATAAACAAATGAAGCGGTTGACCAGGCTCGCTATTCAGACTTGTCTTGAGCGGTGGTCGTCATGTCCGTGTCGGTTTATTCTTCTATGCCATAGAACTCTCTGGATAAGGGTAGATACCCGATCTCATGTTCTCGTTGACCAATTTTCATATTGTATATGCTTGATTTCGTCATAGTTTATTCTAGTTCGAGATAACAAATAGTCTGCAGTGTTTACTGACTAAAGTATTTTGTGTCCTGCGACCAAGTCTGCTCCTGAGAATTCTGCCCAAGTCCGGATTCAAGCATCATGGGGAACTAGGCAACAAATATGGCTGTCACCTTGAGGATGTTCCACACCTGCTTCTGAAGGCACAGCAACTACAACTCGACGTCATCGGCATCAGGTGAGCGGTCCTTAGGAGAGAGGTGATCAAGTGTGGGCCTATCAAGCGATCTATAGAAAATGCAGTTAATTTACTCGAGGTATTGCCACTAGACACTTTAGACATGTGTGTTTGAAACTAAGAAAAAGACAGACAGCGAGTTTGACGAATGTTTGCTAGACAGACAGATAAAAAGACGTGACTTACGGGTTGCAGTATCTTGTTATCTATACGAAAAGACACGGGTGAACGATCAGAGAAAAAAGTATTAAAAAATATACACATCATGACAAACATACAGACAGAAATGGTAGCAGAACCATAGACTGAAAAAATAATACCCAGACACTTTTGTTTTACAGCTTCAACGTCGGAACCGGTGTGATGGAGCCTGAGGCCTACTCAGCCGCAATCACAATGGCAGCAAAAGCCTTTGACATGGCAGAAGAGCTCGGCTTCTGTTTCGAGCTGCTCGATATCGGTGGAGGATTCCTGGGGTGCTCAGATGAAGCAGAACACTTTAAAAGGGTAAGAAACAAATAAAAATTGTTACCAAAACAATGTCAAAGTGGAATCTTCTACATATGTAATACCACCACCACCACCTACTTCATGATCGCACTACTGTAAGGTTATATATATATATCTATGTGCATTTTCTAATTATTATTCTGATGTGTTAACGTGATTGGAGTGACACGAAACACCAGACAATCACACGTTCTTTCTTCCGATGTTTATTACATATACATTTTTTCAGTCATTAGTTCTTTTAATTTACAGACGCAAAGATCGTAAACGAGGCTCTACAGAAAGTATTTCCCTCAGAAAGAAACATCCGCCTCATCGCAGAGCCAGGAACATACTTTGTTGCTTCTGCCTTCACCCTCGCCGTCAACGTCATAGGGAAACGTCTCGAGTCACGTGACACACCAGGTAGGCTGATTTTTTGTATTTATTTCTTACATGCTATCAATCTTTCGTTTTTTTCTTTTTATTATATTTGTTCGTTTATTTATTTGTTTGCTTATTTTCCTATTTTGCAGACCAACAAAACCACATGGTAGAGAACGGTAACAAAAAATTCAGATATTTCCTGAACGATGGTGTTTTGGGGTCGTTCCTGATGTATGTCATCCTTCCGACAGTAAAGCTGACTGTAGAGCCTCTTCATGTGAGTTTAGAGCAGTGCGTATCATCGTTGCGGTTACAGCGGACAATATTAAATCATACATGAATGACCTTACACAAGTAAATTAACTGAATTCATTGCATATGTTTTAACGTACATGACATGTGTGTATCTATGCATATATGCTTAACGCACACCATAATGCCCCATTCTCTCCCTATTTTTTATTTCTGTTTCACACACACAGAGAGACATATAAATATATATGTTTATATATAAAAAAAAACGATGGATGGATCTTAATCTCACCTTGGCAGGCACCTACAAGCCCCCAGAAGTATAAATGCAGCCTGTGGGGACCCACGTGTGCCGGCATAGATTTGATCCGTGACCAGGTGGACCTACCTGAAATGAAGGTCGGTGACTACCTGTGTTTCCGTAACATGGGTTACTACACCATCAGCTTGTACAACGGCTTCAATGGCATGCCCATGCCAGAGGTTTTCCTTTACTGTGCTGAAGACATCTGGTGAGAAAATGTTCTTATGGTCTTTATGGTTGCTTTGTTTTGTTTTTAATTTCTTTTGGTTTTTTTTTTATATTTACACTTGGTAAAGCCGATGACTTTGTTTAAATGAATGCGTGATTGCTATTCATTTTAGATTTAGTTACCATAAATATTGGTCTGTTGAGCGCACCTGTACATAAGCCGCATCCACTTTTTTTTTTACATCTGTCTTTTTTTCATCAATTAGCCACACTGTAAAACTGCATATTAATCATTTTGTCTCGTTTTGGCATGATAAGAGTGTGTACTTCAGCAACTGATTTTGATGCTTGAAATTGTCTGTGAACAGGTAACACATGGAGCTCAGGGTTTAAAGCTTGGAAGAAATTCGCGACTTTAAACCGAAATTTACTGTAATCTTTGTGTCAAAACTCAGCACACCACATCATAGCACACAGACTTAGGCATCGGCACTGACAAGTATTCTTTCATTCTACAGACAATAAATATATGTCAGTTGGTTAGCTGTAGATATTTTAAAAGTTATCCTAGTCTAATACCGACTTAATACTTCTTATGTTTCCTTAGTTTCTTCCTTGTTTATTAAATTTTTACTGTGAATGGTTCAAACAAAAGCATGCTATTAACGACATATGACACTGTTATATATATATCTTCCCTACATTTGTGCAAATAAAATTTAAACATTACTACTATAATTCAAACTGGGGGCCGGCATGTTGACTGACAGGGGAGACAATCCTAGACGATGTCTAGATCTACCGTTGATCAGATCAAACGGTGTCAGCGCCTCTCGCCAAAGGCAGCTTGGATTGCAGCAACTCCTCATTCCTCCCCCTAAAAAATTCCTAAGAAATTTATCTGTAATCATTTTTCTTCGCGCTACATTTAACTGCCTCGATCTCAAGCGCCAGTTAGTCAACTACGTCTTATCGCTTCACGGATTTCTCCACACATTAAATCTTTGAAAAAGACAAAAAAAACAACACAGGAGTAGAATAAAATAAATAACAAATAAGTTTACAAATTTTACCTGATCTAGGCAAGGATTCACTGCTTAATCGCTGATTTCTGAACTTCTCTAAACATACGCCAGCTTCCTTCAGTCGTCATGTCAGCCAGTGTCGTCTGCGTTGTTTTTATTTTGATAGAGTGAACTCCCCTTGACCGATGTTATTTCTACTTCCACGCTTATTACCTTAGTGACAAGTGCTCTCATACGCACCTAAACTGCATCCCTGATAGTTTGTGTGTCTCTCTCCCGATGTTGGGAGATATATATACCGATATATCTATATTTTCTTCTTTTTCTTTTTTTCTCGCGTATCAAGAAATATAAGCATGTATACTTCTGCTCTTTGTCAGTATTTTAAACAAAATTTGTATTCTTTCAGATGTAAATCTTGTTAAAAGGTAGTTCGTGGACTATTTAGGTTTTTTTTTCTAACTTTAGTTTCTAAATAACAGTTTCATAATTTTATGATTTCATATGTGTGCAAGTTGAAGTATATATTTTAACACTTTCCTTTTCAGCCATTAGTACATTGTCCGTTTAATGCATAAATAAATTTCAAATGTCGGTACCTAATGGCATCGTTATTTTGATGGAGTACAGGTCAGGGGCCAAATTCACATTTTAAACATTGGAAACAAGCTTTAAAAATATTTATAGATCAGTTTTATAGAAACAATGCACAACACAGCTTTAGAACGTTTTAGAAAAAAAGATATTATAAATGAGATAAGCTCTTAAAGCCAGATTTCGTTCCCGTCAGCTCAAGTTTTCATCAGCTCATTATAAGCAGAAGGCCATTTTTGTTTCTAGTCAAGTGTTCATAACAATAACACATTACTGAATATAATGGTCTGTCTTAAATCTTTACTTGTTACTTGCAGGATGCGCGTGTTTCCCGAGAAGAAGAGACTCCATCCCACAAGTTGTCTCAGTCTACTGACAAGAGAAGTTTATTTGAATGGCGTTGAATAAAGCCAGATGAAGGATTCATTGATAGGTGACCACTGTGAACGCACAGAGCAAAAATATCTATTACAAACATTATTCTGGAGAAACTAGTTTCTAGATGTGAAATGCTTTTATTAATCGCTTCAAACAAAGGAAATAATTGTAGCTAAGCTTGCATTGTAAATGTATATCTCGGTGATTGCTTTGGATGTTTATTAGAGACCTTATATATGTTAGGAGAGAAATCTTTATCTGTTTGTTGTGTATTTGTAGTCAAATTCACTGATTACGGATTGGGTTAAAAAGGGAAATCTTTGCTATAGTTATAATATCTGACTGGAGTTTTTCGTTTTGAGGATAATGAAATTTACCCAAAATTTACCTCTAGCTTCTTCTTCAGGTTATAGGAATGTGATCCGATAGTAAATACTGTTTCCATGAGAGCAGCGTTGCAGCCCTATGCTCCACTTCAGGTGAAAAGAAATAATAATAAAAAGATGATGAAAGCAGTGTCTCTTTCGGATTCAACATAATGCCTCGTTTGGAAGTCTGAGAAATTGAGGATATCATTGAGGGTTATTGACGAAATCACTCTACCTGATTTTCAGCAAAGCTTTGTGGACATGTATTTCTTGGTTTTCCACTATGAACTTTAAGTCACAAGTTTCCTGAGGAAAAAAAAACAAACACTAAATGAGAAGGGTCTTGATACATCTCTCTCTCTTCTTATTAATCTTTTTGAATAGACACACATTTTCTTACAAAAATTAAAAAAACCCTATTTTCTCAATTTTTCATAACATCTTAACCTTTATCAAACATTTTTCTAGACATTTATATTTAGATGTATGGTGAACAGATTGAGTCTTTGTTTTTCTCAGTTCAGTAACTCTAGTTATAGAGACCCAGTTTCTCACTCAAAACTTATCCGCGACAAAGGTAAATAGTTGAAGTTCTTAAATATTATTAATCTTTTATTAGCGTGATAAAGACCGGTTTCCGTGGGCATGTTAAGTGCGTTCGTACTTTGACAAATGCTCAGCACACAACCGTATTTCTGGAAATTATTGTGAAAGTGTCAGTAGTTTGTATATGAAGTTGTGGATATCTACACAGAGAGAACGAGGAAGATGTTAAGCTCACGGAAATTAAAACTGATAAGACTTCAGGTACCATGTAGCACTAGTGCCGAGAGATGAAGGGAAGTTGCTTCTATGCTGCATGTCCTACCATGTCTTTGTATGATAAATACTCCTCACTACAGTATTTACGTTTTATTGGTGTATTTGGACATTTTCCTACATTATATACCAACGCTAGTTGCAAATAAGGTTTATTTATTTTAAGAAATTCATGTGTTATTCAATACATATTTGTATATCTATATTATCCTTGCGAATATTTTTCTTCCATTAAAAGATTTCTCTTCCCTTAACTTCGTCTCTATATTTTGTTTTCCGGTTATGCTTTATAAACATTTTAAAATCTTATTTATCTGAGATAACATTATACAGTAAAACATATTTCAAAATGCAGTTCAATATTCAATGCTATTCTTTTTTTAATACTATAAAATGTCAAAGGAGACTAAGCAAAGGTTTTATGTATCACAGAATATTGGTGTGAAAGTAAAATACGAGTCGGCAATGTCAAAGTGAGGTAGACGTGGGACTGTGTGGAAGAGACTGACATGAAGTTGTCGGTGTAGATGTCAAGTTTCCCCTGTTTGCTTTTCTCCTATTATACCAACACATTCATTAGCAGGACTTCTTTCATCGGCCTATCTCAATCTCTCTTCTTACCCTATTTTTGCATCTGCCATCAAGATATGCATTTATTTGTCCATCCATGGTTAGGTCATTCATTTTCTTTATTCCACACTTAAACGTCCCTTTAATGAAGTAAATAATTAAGACCACAAACACTTGCAAATATCTGCCATGTGAACTCCTGGAAATCCTGAAAAAAATGAGAAAAAATTGTGTGTGGGTATTTCTCATCTGGCTAAAAGTCACCTTTGTTAATAGGTCGTTAATAGTTAGTATTACCTTTTATTTACCTTAACTATAAGTACTTGTATATATGAGTAAGACATGAGGACTTTAACCATTAATGTACGTGTAATTTTACTATTTTTATTCACAAGATGAAATATTAAAATGGCTTACACACGAGTATTTCCGAGTTCCATCTCTCCAGATGGACGTAGGCGCACCTCCAGGTTGTGCAGACAACGACAAAGCCAAAGACAGCGATAACGAGGCAGGTGACGAGAACGATGATGGCAATCGCATGACTTCATTACTAAGATTGGTCGAACATCGCCTCTAATAAATTTCTTTTGAAGATAATGAACTTGACACAATGAATGAGAGGTGTATTTGTACGTGTGTGTGTGTGTGTGTGTGTAAAAATGAAATATTTAATTAAATATATCATCTGCTGCCATCAGAAAATGTCCCATTCAAAGTAAGAATGCACTTGTCAGCAGCTTACTTGCAAGTCTTTTAAGGTTTCGTCTCTCCAAGTGAACGTAGGCGCATCTCCAGGTTGTGCAGCCGACGACGAGGCCAAAGACAACGATACCAAGGCAGATGACGAGAACGATGATGACGAAGGGCCAGACGTTCGGAGATCCACTTGCTGGAGGGCTGGAAGAACTACCTGTTGTATTTATATCTGTCGGCATCGCATTTTGCGTCTTTACTGCTGCAGGTGTAAAGGTGGTCTGGCGAGATTTTTGTGAACCTGTTTCTGTAAAAACTTAAAGATTGTTATGCAGTACTATTCAATCAACAATATTGAGATCAATATAAAATGATAAATACATTTATTGATACCTTCATACCTACATACATTCTACTTAACAAGTAACACACAATACATCGCAGCAATCACTGATAGTATTAATAGCCATCCGCTATTGAATACATTATACTCACTACTCTTTGTCGTTTCCGTTATAGAAGACGGAGCAGAAATCTCTGAACATCCCTTGCCCTTCCCTCCACAGGATGGCTCATCCACATTTCCCCATGTCATATCTCTAAGCTCTACTCCTCCACCTCTCCCCATGTCATATCTCTAAGTTTCACTACTTTTTAAACCCATTGTGCTTGCAGCCAAGGGGAGTAACAGGCTGATGAGGTGTTCATAACAATAACACGTTAGTGAATATAATTTTGTGTCTTAAATCTTTACTTGTTTTTTGCAGGCTGCGCGTGTTTCCCGAGAAGAAGAGTCCCCATCCCACAGGTTCTCTGTGTCTGCTGACTTAATTTAAAATCACAAACTTTATTTGAATGGAGGGGAATAAAGCCCGGTGATGCATTCATAGACAGATGACCACTGAGAACCCACACAGCAAAACTATCCATACAAATTTTTTCTTAAAAACCAGTTTCTAGATATGAAATTATTTTATTAATTGCTTTAAACAAATAAACTATGTGACTGAGCTTGCATTATAAATGTTTGCCTCGATCATCGTTTTCAATGTTTTTAGAGATCTTATACTTAGCTGTAGACTGCAGCTAAAATAGACTGTTCTATAAAGTAACAAAGGCATAATGGACGGACGGAAACACAACACAAAATATTAGATAGAAGGATGAAACTGAAGAAAAGATGAAAAATGAATAGGAGTAAATGAAACGAAAGACATTCTAAATCTCAGACAAAATCTTTATATATCTATGGGCACTTAATGAAGAAGAATCCTAAGCAGTAATCAACAGTTTGAACAAAATGTTAGTAAAAATACTCAACATTTGTACTTAGCAATAGAAAAAAATGATAGCGCTTTAAAATAGATACTTGGATATTAGAAATTTCTCCAAAGTCGGCTCTAAGAAGAAATTTTCAAACAACTATGACATACAGTTATCTTTTTTTAAAATGTTTTCTGTATTGTAGATTGTTTGCTTTGCTTTTAGTCAAACTACGCATGCGCAGTCTCATCCATGTTGGAAGATTCCTGTTATGTTTGTCGGTTAAGGGACTTCTCTTCGTAACTTATTCAGGAAATGGAAGTTTGTCTTTTGGATTCAGTTTTCCTATTCAGGTTAAATCAATTTTACCCAATAGTCATCAATTTTGTTTCTAAATAAATTTTTCTTTTTAAAGTTTGAAAGAAAAAAATTGTGTTTTTCACTTCCATCTGTTTATAAACTTATTTACGAATGTAATATAAACTACTTTCATTTGAAGATAATTTTTTTTTAAATCTAAGTCAGATCCTTTATACTCACACTTCATGCTAAACCTAGCGGTCACATATATCTGGTGTATACAGTTAGCGGTCACACCTACATTATGGATATAGCTAGTGGTCACACATACCTTGTGTATAGAGATAGCGGTCACATATATCTTGTGTATAGAGCTAGTGGTAGCATATATCTGGTGTATACAGCTAGCGGTCACACACATTGTGTATATAGCTAGCGGTCACCTTCATATGGTGTATATAGTTAGCGGTCACATATATCTTGTGTATACAGCAAATGGTCACATACATCTTGTGTATAGGGCTAGCGGTCACATACTTTGTGTATATAGCTAGCGGTCACCTACATCTGATGTATCTATTGTTTAGAGCTAGCTGTCACATATATTTGGTGGATAGAGCTAGTGGTCACTTATTTGTGTATAGGGCTAGCGGTCACATGTATCTTTAGTATAGAGCTAGCGGTCACATATTTCTGGTCATAGAACTATGGGTCACATATTATTATATCTTGTGCATAGAGCTAGAAGTCACACAAACGTTGTGTATAGAGCTAGTGGTCACATATATCTTGCGGGGTGTACTAAATGCTTTGGAATACTTGCCTAACAAAGATGTCATACATATGAGTGTGAAGGGTAGCCATCATTTAGTAGCGGACAGGTGTCTCTCATTGACCTCTACAACTCTCTCTACAGTCGTAGGAGTCCAGCGCTTGTAGTCTAAGACTACCCCGACATGCTGTTACTTGGAATTCTACAAATTTTGTGTTTGTGAGTGTGTTTGGAGGTGCTAAATGTACGTTCGTCGGTGCTAGTTTAAATTTTTCTCTTTGCTTCGGTTTTCATTTTAGTGACCATTTGTCTTTGTTAAAAGCATAAGAGCACAATCAACACTAACGTACCACCGCCAGGGCACAACACAGTTCAGCCGCTTTCTACAAAAGTGATTACATAGCAATGTATAATAGGGCCCTCACTAGTTGTTTTGACTTAGGGCCATTTTTCACGACAATTGCATTGAGAAAAATAGAAAAAAAATTGAAAACTCATGATAACAATAATATCTGCTCGGTCTCGACTGTCTCGAGAAACATTAGATCCACTAACTTAACTGGTTCTGTTTCCTCTCCTGACCAATCAGGTCATTCGCGACCAGGTAACTAGGACGACCACTTCACAGCCTTTCTTGGAGACTGTGCCGACCAATCATAAGTACAATGTTGCAGGGTCAGCATGGCTTCTCCCTCCATTGACAACCGTCGTCATAGTTACGCTGTGCCAAGCTCACTTACGTCAACTTCATAAATGACGTAAAAGACCCCGCGCGCGACTGCCCTCCCCTGACATCAAAGGGAATTAAAAACAATAGGAATCTAATTAGATTCAGATAAGATAAGAGATAAGAGATAAGAGAATACTTTATTGATCCCTAGAGGGCAATTCAGTTGCAGCTCGATGATATATATTAAACCCACAGGCATTCGTGTTGCAGTCATTCATACCAGCTCGATTAAAGTCATACATGGTTGCATGCACAGCACATTCATAATCCATCAAAAGTCTGACGGCTGAAGCAACAAAAGACAGCCGCAGTCGGTTTGTCCTGCATGTAGGCACACTATATCGGCGACCTGATGGGAGCTGGACAAGTTCACCCGACAGAGCATGCCTGTCATCACGAAGGATGGCAGACACTTTCAGAAGAGTCCTCCTGTTATACAGATCCTGAAGAGAACTCTGGGTGGATCCAACGACTTTGGAGCAGGTGGATACCACACGATGTAGGCTGCTCTTGTCCTTCACCGATAAACTATTATAGAAACAGATGAACGAGAAGGACAGTACGCTCTCTATATGTGATCTGTAAAAAAGCTGAAGAAATTGGGGGGAGACAGAGAAAGACCACAGCTTCCGTAGGAGGAAGAGGCGTTGTTGAGCCTTCTTCACGACAGATTGAGTGTTGACATCCCAGCAAAGTCGCCTATCGAAGATGGTGCCCAGGTATTTAAAAGCAGAAACAATTTCCACCTCCATGTCATGGATGACACAGACGGGACATGGTGGAGAATGTCGACGAAAATCAAAGACAATCTCTTTCGTCTTACTCACATTAAGTTCTAGAAAGTTGTCATCGCACCAAACAATGAATTCATCCAAAGCAACACCGTGGGTGTGCACCGGCCCGCTAAGGAGAGACAGCAGTGCAGTGTCATCAGAGAATTTGACAAGATAGTGACCCTCATGACTACTGCGACAACTGTTGGTATACAGGATAAACAGAAGCGGGGATAGAACACATCCCTGAGGTGAGCCGGTGCATGTGGTGGTTAAGTCGGAAAAAGTGCCATTGACAAGAACTAGAATTAGATTCAGATTCGCCTGAGTCGCGAATCGTTACAACCCGCACAGGCAGGAGAAAGTGTTTTTTTTTAACAGACACAACCTCTCTTTCACCCAGCTCCTGTTCAGAAATTCTAACCCTTGCAGAGTTTAGTTGAATGATAACAAAAACAAGTTTTAGAAACCCTTGAAGTTATGCTTCAGCGAACCGCACAACCTGTAAATGTGAGGTAAAATTTGACATAAAAGAACAGCAAAAAGATCGTGAAATGTCCTTTTCTCCACCTCGTCATTATTCAGCGCTTGCTGTTTGTATTTTTTGTGTGTGTGTGTGTGTGCTTCGTGTTTTCAAAATGGTTTCGCCAGTGCGAGGGAAGTTAGGGTTCACGGTGGTGTACCAGCGGTCAGTTTTCCCTAATTGCTACCCTGGCCCCAAAGCAGGATGGCGATCACAGGCAATAAACCGAGCAATAAAACGTCTTTCTCCGGGTACAGTAGTAATTTGAGACGACTGGACACAAATAGTCAGCACCGCGTGTACTCCTACCTTCCCTCGCACGGGCGATACCACTGTCTTCCGTCCGGATGGTAAAGTTCGGCCTGTAAGTTTCCCTTTGGTATTTTGTAAACTATGCAAAGACCCGTCTACACAACGTCCTTTGTAGGAAAATATACTGTAGGTTGGCAGACCTAATGAGCATCACGTGTAACATTCCTTCCTTTCACACCTACAGCAGAGGCTTAGTCACTCAGATTTTTTTTCCCGTCGCCTTCTCGTCTACAGACCTCACCAGGCGTGACTGTGACATGATTAGTACTACAGATTATGTATACAACTTTAACGGATCCCCTTGCCCAATGGAATGTTTTGGTAAGCTTTACAGTCACTAACTCAGCCACTCTTAACCACTTGTATCAATACAAGCCAAAAAGACAATATAACTGAGGAACTTCTTCCCACTCAGGACAGAACAGAGAAAGATGAGGTTGGTATTCATCCTAGGTACCCACCACAACCAGTCCCGTCCCCATCCACCAACGCCGCCCCTCCCTTCTACTTCCTGCTTGTTAGCTGGTCACTGTGCCCTCGACTGATGGGGCTTACCTGCAATACAGGTACAGAAAAATTAGAGTGATTAAATTAACCTAAAAGAAGAGGAAAGTGCCCTCAAAATGTCACTCTATGAAAATAATATTTTTCCTAACATTATTTATCTTTAAAAATAAAGCATTCCATTGATTCGCAGCTCCCTCAG
The DNA here is from genome assembly GCF_003073045.1 of Pomacea canaliculata. Classification (NCBI taxonomy): domain Eukaryota; kingdom Metazoa; phylum Mollusca; class Gastropoda; order Architaenioglossa; family Ampullariidae; genus Pomacea; species Pomacea canaliculata. Next base: position 14,782,297 of record NC_037596.1, on the reverse strand, counting down.
TGACTGCGCCCTATTCATCTGTCTAGTTCGCCTTATAGCGAAACTGGACTCGGGTCATATATAAGTGTGGTGTCTATTGTTATTGCCTTTTCATACATCAGACACATGCACATACAAATATATCCAGCACGCACAGACCCTCCACACACACACACACACACCGACCCTCTAAACACACAATTTGCGGATTGCTAGTATCGTTATCTAATATCTACATTATGCTGATGTCATTTCACTTTCGTCGTCAGGCGAGGCACATTTGGTTCACAGATTTCAGTTTCTTTCAGTGTTACTCCGTCTTCCGTGTGCAGAGCTGCTGAAAGGTAGGCTTCACATTATCACAGGAATTTTCTCATTTTCTCTACTAAGGTGTTCACTCAATGGTCATAGAGTACGATATATCTTGGTCTGCACATTGTAAGTACTCATTATTATTACTAGTAGAAGTATTCGAGAACCCTCGCTACATTTTGAGTAAGCTTTCTTCATACTTAACAGTGAAACATTCAAGCAGAGCTACTATGAGACTAGTTCGCACTTTTTTGTATAGGTGAGAGTAGTTAACTAAAACAAAAAGACTAATTGTTCACAAAGAGATTTCGTTAGTATGTACGTTTGTTGAGTCAAACGCAGATGTTCTTTTGTTGCTGGCTTAACGTGTTTTGTTAGTTTTATAAACTTTAACAATTTATTCCTTTTCTTTTCCTCCGTAATTTCTAATTAACGATCACACCTAGCTTTAGAATTAGGATCATAATGTGTTTGATGTCTAAGGTCTAATTTTAGCAACGGGACAAGAGAATTCCACTAATATTGCTGATAGGTGTTATGGAATTAATTTTGTTGATGTAATATGCGCTGCTAGAAAAAACAAATGAGTTGTGGCATAAAGCAGCTGAGACTGGACTAATCTTTTCTCTCCCTCTCTCTCTCTCACACACACTCACACAGACACACACGTCTATTTCACTCTATACACACCTCCTCCTCCTTTCTCTATCACGCATACACAAAAGCATCCACGCAAAGCACACATTATGAATATGTCTCAAAATTGTAACTATCAAGGTGATAATGATTGGTGATAATAATAATGCAGTAACAGTGAGGTGACGAGATGTTCATAAAGGTGTTGCAGTCAGACGTAGTCACACCTGTCGTACACCTGTAGAGAAGTGCCATGGACTGGGTTACCCTGGGTGACAGGCCCGACGAGAGACTATGTCAGGCCAGAAATACCTACAAGGTAAAGCTGGTCCCTGGTCACACGCTGCCTACCATGGAGGTGCTGCGGGCAAAAGCTGAGGAGATGTTACAGCAGGTGAGACACTAACGAGGCTAATCGTCACAATATTTGTGTGTTTTCTCCTTAAAGGTGAAAACTGACCACGAGTAAAGGGAAGGAGGAGGGAACTGTGTAGGTGAGTAACAGTTATGACGAAACTCAGCTACCTAAATGGTAAGAGGGTCTTGTACTTACAGTTGCAGAAATTTTACTTCTTAATCCAATTTTTATAGGTACACGTAAAAGTTAGCTATTTTAGATACCAGTATAATTTGACCTCATATAAGTCCCCCTCGCATGGGTTGAAATACATGAAGAAGTCATGTGTCCCGTCAAATTTTTGCGAAAAAAAAAAGAAAGAACGCATACAGAGAAGATTTGTTATCGTTACCGGTCAAAACGAGCTTCGATCGAATACCAGAACTTCTGCTTAGAGATCAAACGCACTAAATACTCGACTGTCACAAAAAGCTGCCTCGCTGGTTAATCTTCATTATTGCTTAATCAGTACATCTAGCGATGTATATTTCTAATATTTATTTAAGCACCTATTCGTAAAACTCGATGTTTAAAACTAAGGTTTATTTGACTATCTGAGACATTGATAATCTCTGGGGGGGGGGGGGTTTTTTCCTGTATATTTTTGGTTGCTATTTAAATCTGCTTTGCTAAGACTTAAACATGTAAATATAAAAGTTATGAAACTGCTGCCTGTCTAAGAATGTTTCAAGTTAAGTATATTTGCGTAACATTGATAACACTCTGACCTGTGTTACAGAAAAGAGAAGATGCGTTTTATGTCTTTGACCTCGGTGACGTGGTGGAAAAGTACGAGAAATGGCTGAGACTGATACCCCGGGTAGAACCTTTCTATGGTAACAGTCACCTTATTTCCGTTTGCTCGCTTTCGGCTTTAAACATATGTAACACAGCATTGTGTCAATACTCGATCTTTTAGTTTTAGCACATCAGAGGATAAAGTTCATTAAAGAAACTTTTTTGCTTGCACATTTTTGAACAAAACTTCGTCTCCAAAAGACTGCTTGAAGTAAACAGTTATAGGCAGAAGCTACAAGTCAAAACTTAAAAATAGAAATTAAGATTCATTAGTTTATTTTGCAGTAGCCTTGTTGTTCTTGTGTTGTATTATGACTATGTTGTCCATACAACATGCACAAATTAGTCAAACTTGTTATCTCTGTCTGCAAAGCCGTCAAGTGCAACCCTTCTCCACTTGTGGTCAAGCTGTTGGCGCATCTTGGAGCAGGTTTTGATTGCGCCAGCCAGGTACTATTCTGATTGATTGATCGATTGATTGAAAACAATCTTTTGTTGTTTCGTGGCTGATTTGAAAGAAGTCACATATCGATGACGACGACGACGACGACGACGACGACGACGACGATGGTGATGATGAAAATGATTGCTTTTTCCAGAAAGAAATAGACCTCGTACTCGCGATGTGTGTTGCACCTTCCCGTATCGTGTTTGCCAATCCATGCAAACAAAACTCCTTCATCCATTTCGCCAACTCTAAAGGTGTAGAGATGATGAGTTTTGACAACGAGGTTGAGCTGCAGAAAATCAAAGAAGCTTTCCCACGATCTCGGTTAGTAGTAGACACCACGTGACCTCACTAACCTCCTCAAATGTACATCGATACTAAACAGAGTACGTGGCTTCACTGAAAATGCTACCACACTTTCACACACTCCATACTGCACTCGAGCAAACATACAATATCTAGCACACGTGTACACAAATACACATATTTATTCACATATATGCATAAAGACATAAACATCAATACACTTACACTCATTATGCACATATAGATGCAGTTATACACAATATCTAAGATTTATACATATTTCTACACAAATATGCATTTATACACATATATATACATACATCTATAAACAAGCTCATACATATACCCTAAAGTAAAACAATTGGTATAAGCGACAGGGCATATTTATGAGTAAAAGTAGAGTTTGGGGTTTTAAATTTGTTCATTCATTAATCCCTTTACTGGAACCACTATGCAAGACTACTTATACTTGTCGTCGGAAGTAAAGAAACAAATGAAGCGGTTGACCAGGCTCACTATTCAGACTTGTCTTGTTCTAGATCCAAATAGTCTGCAGGGTTTAATGACTAAAGTATTTTGTGTCATGTGACAAAGTCTTCTACTGCGAATTGTGCCCAAGTCCGGATTCAAGCATCATCGGGAGATAGGCAACAAATATGGCTGTCACCTTGAGGATGTTCCACACCTGCTTTTGAAAGCACAGCAGCTACAACTCAACGTCATTGGCATCAGGTGAGCGGTCCTTAGGAGAGAGGGGATCAGGTATTTGACTCTGAAGTTGATCCATATACAATACAGTTAAACTACCGGACACTAGACATGTGTATTTGAGACTAGTAAAAGACAGACAGCCTGTTGGACGAATGTCGGCTAGACAGATAAAAGACTTCACATACGGGTTACAGTATTCTTGATAACGGTACGATGTGAAAAACACAAGGGTGAAGAAAGGGAGAAAAAAAATATAAAAATAAGATACACATATCACGACAAACATACAGACAGGAAAGGTAGCAGAATCATAGACTGAAGAAATAATACCCACTTTTGCTTTACAGCTTCAACGTCGGCAGTGGTGTGCTGGAGCCTGAGGCCTACTCAGCCGCAATCACAATGGCAGCAAAAGCCTTCGACATGGCAAAAGAGCTCGGCTTCTCTTTCCATCTGCTTGATATCGGTGGAGGATTCCTGGGGTGCTCAGGCGAAGAAGAACACTTTGAAAGGGTAAGAAAAAAATTAAATTTGTTACCAAAGTAAGGTCAAAGTGAAATCTTGGACACATATAGTACCAGCAAGCTACTTCATGAGTAGTTCAAGGTAATATATAGATATTGTGAGTGCATTTTCTTATTATTATTCTGGTGTGTTAACGTGATTAAAGTGATACAAAACACCAGACAATTGCACGTTTGTTCATTCGATGTTTCTTAGACAAATATACATTTTTTTAGTCATTAGTTCTTTTAATTTACAGACGGCTGAGGTCGTGAACGAGGCTCTACAGAAGTATTTCCCTCCAGAAAGAAATATCCGCCTCATAGCCGAGCCAGGAACATACTTTGTTGCTTCTGCCTTCACCCTCGCCGTCAACGTCATAGGGAAACGTCTCGAGTCACGTGATACACCAGGTATTCTTTGATTCTTTGTATTGATTTCTTACATCCGATCGATCTTTTGTTTTTCTTCTCTTTTTTATTTTTCCTTCAGTCATTTAGTTTTTTGCTTATTTTTTTTTTTCTGTTTTGCAGACCAACAAAACTCCATGGTAGAGAGCTGTCACAACACATTCAGATATTTCCTAAACGATGGTGTTTTTGGATCGTTCCTGATGTTTGCCTTACTTCGTACAATAAAGCCGACTGTTGAGCCTCTTTATGTGAGTTTGGAGCCGTGGGTAACGTCGTTGCGGTTACAGCGGACAATATAAGTGATATAAAATTATATATGAGTGACTTTACACAACTAAATTTACTTACTTCATTGCACATCTTTTAAAGTACATCACTTGTGTGCATCTATGCATATATTCTTCAGAGCACACCATAGTGCACCGTTCTCTCACTATTTGATATTTCTGCTTCACACAGACATATTATATCTATATATAAATAAAATGATGAATGGATCTTAATCTCACCTTGTCAGGCACATACAAACCCCAAGAAGTATAAATGTAGCCTGTGGGGACCCACGTGTGCCGGCATAGATTTGATCCTTGACCAGGTGGACCTACCTGAGATGAAAGTCGGCGACTACCTGTGTGTCCGTAACATGGGTTACTACACCATCAGCTTGTACTGCGGCTTCAACGGCATGCTCTTACCTGAGGTTTTCCCTTACTGTGCTGAAGATATCTGGTGAGATGCTGTTCTTATGATCTTTATCGCATGCTTTGTTTTGTTTTTAATTTATTTTGCTTTTGATCATGTTTACACTTTGTCAAGCTGATGACTTTGTTTAGATGAATTTGTGATTGTTATTCATTTTAGATTTAATTACCATAAATGTTGGTCTGTTAAGCGCACCTGTACATAAGCCGCACCCACCATGATTTTTACATCTCTCTTTTTTTCATCAATAAGCCACACTCTAAAACTGCATCGTAATTATTTTGTCTCGTTTTCACCTTGATAAGGGTGTGTACTTCAGCAACAGATCTGGATGCTTCAAATTGTCTGTGAACAGTTAACACTTTAACATGGAGTTCATTGAAAATTCAATTTGAACTGAATGTGACAAATCCGGAAACATGCCGCTGGGTTTAAAGCTGGGCTATGCTCCGAAATGTACGATAGTCTTTGTGTCAAACCTCAGCACACTGCGTCAAGGCACACAGACTTAGGAACAGGCACTGACAAGTGCTCTGTCGTTCCACATACAATAAATATATGTCAGTTTGTTAGCTGTAGATATGTTAAAAGTTGTCCTGGTCTAATACCGACTTAATACTTCTTAAGTTTCCTTAGTTTCTTCCTTTCTTATTAAATAGTTTCTGCAAATGGTTCAACCAAAAACATGCTCTTCTTGTCTTGTTTCCTATTCGCCCCAAGTGGAGCATAGGGCCACAACCACACCCCGCCATCGGACCCGGTCCTGGGCGTCCCTTTCCAGTTGGGACCATGTCATGCCAGGTGTCTCTGCCTCTCTGTGGACTGATCTCCTCCCCGTCTGTCTGGGTCTCCCAACCTTGCGCCTCCCCTGTGGGTTTCAGGCCATAGCTTGTCTCGTTAAATTGTCGGCTGGCTTTCGTAGAGTGTGGCCAATCCAGCCCCACTTACGCTTCTTGATGTCTTGGCTGGCAGGCTTTTGGTTGGCTCTCTCCCACAGGTCTGTATTGGAGATCTTCTCAGACCGTCGGATATTAAGGAGTATCTTTCCTCCGTCAATTTCTCGCTGAAGGTAGTCCGCTGGGGGAAACACCTTGACACCTGCTACTTGGAGATTCCACACGAATCTTCCGATGAGACTACGACTGACCACTGGCGTAGTCTGCACTGACAGCAGCTGGAAACCGGCATGTTGACTGACAGGGGAGACAATCCTTGCGACGAGACGATGTCTAGATCTGCATTTGATCGGCTCAGACGGTGTTAGTGCCTCTCACCAACGGCCTGCACGCCTCGGTTACAACAACTCCTGAAATAATTCCCAAGAAATTTATCTGTAATAATTCTCTATACATACTTTTTCCTTGTCGTTCGCTCTACACTCTGTTCACTTAGTCAACTATACGTCTTATCGATTCAGAGATTTCTCCACACATGAAATCGTTGACAAAGCCTTAAATAAAACATTGGAGTAGAATAAAATAAATAGCGAAGAGGTTAACGAATGTTACCTAGTCTAGACAAGGAATCACTGTTTAATCGCTGACTTCTGAGCTTCTCTAAACACACGTCAGCTTCCTTCAGTTGTCATGTCAGCCATGTGTCGTCTGCGACTTTTATTTTGCTAGAGTGAACTCCCCTTAACCGATGTTTATTTAGAGAGTAGTGACGGAGTTGCGTCCCTTCGCTAAGTGATGCTACGCGCAGTTGCTACTATCAAGCACTACTAAACAAAGTCGTCGCTAGCAGTGTTTATCTTTGGAGTAAATGTCTAGATGTTTGCGATATGAAATGACGTTTATCTAAGAACAGATTTTTGGGTCTTTTATTGATGAGAATTGCTTAGATGAGGGTTGTTTGGGAGAGTTTTAATACAAGTATGACAGCTGACTATATTTAAAAAGGATAACTTTTATAAATTCAAACAGCACATCCATGAGCACAAATTTGCATTTATTTAAAATCCATAAAAATCTAATTTATGAGAATTTAGGAATATGAGAAAAGCAGTAAAACAGACTTACACATGAATATAAACAAACCACATTCAGAAGACTTGCTCACATACTGAGACATATAGATTTCTGTTTACATGCAAGCATGGGCAATAAATTCTCACACAAATCATCATAATCATAATTAATAACAAATCATAATAATACTATTAATAATAATGTATATATTTATATACATTCATATCCCTTATTGTAAGAACATTGGTTGACAATTTAAAGATAACAGCTATGCTTACTATGAAATATACAGCAAATAGATACTCAAAAGGGATCATTCACACATGTACTTTAAATAAAGATTTATAACATTTTCTTTCACACTGTTCTAAAAAAAGTTTAAATTACTTTAGCTTAAAAGCTACAAATGATGTAACTTCAACATTTTTCGATTTTTTTTTGGTTCCTTTTTCAAAGAAGACACAGAGTTATCTTTAAGAGAAAAATGAAGGCAAACATTGATTAATCACACTTCCTTTCAGATCACACGCACCAAGTGGACAACAGAGGTCATTGCTTTTCAGCTCTTCCCACAGAAGTTGAATCAACTGAGATTTAACTTTTTTCCCAGGAATTAACTGGTCAATATTTTTACAATAGGCACACTCCAATATCTTAACAGCCTCTTAAGACTTTTTTGGGGGGTTGGACAGTTGTACTGACTTTCCTCGAAATGATCCGAGCAGAGATAGTATCCTTTTCTATACACATCAAATGGTGTAAGATGGTCAAAATCTTTCCTTCTCGTAAAGTTCATCCATATTTTGGACCTGTTGTAATAATTTTTTCAATATATTAATAACAAATATTTTTATAACACCTCACCCCAGAGACGAATGCCTTAAATGAAAATACTATAACAAATTTAAATAGGTTTCTAATCAGATAAGTGAGAATTCATCACACAGTTTCACAGTATAATCAGTAAAGTCGTTTTAATAATCATAGAAATCGAGCAAACGCGTTGTAGTAGACTGCTCTCAACTACAGTACACTTAGGGATCGTAATTTGAGAATAAATTTGTAGCTTACCTCTCTTCGTCCTTTGGGAAATTGTGGAAACGTTTTTCTTTTGAGGTTAATTTAAATCTGGCAATCTGACAGTTAATTGCAGAACAATTTCCCCACCTTGCCTCAAACGATCGCCTTGTGCCGTGTTGTTTCGTAGCATCCCATTACGAAAGATAACTCTAACCAACGAGTTTTACCCGCCGGTCGCGAGTGCACCCTCTCTGTATCTAATCTCTCTGGTTTATTTCTGCTTCTACATTTTTTTTTTCATAGCGACATACCTTCACATACGCCCCTAAACTGCATCCCTGACATTTTTTCTTTCTCTCCTAATTACTTCATTTACTTGAAGTGAAGGCTAAATGGAAAAAAGCATTTTCTTGCTTATTTTTACCTCTCGTTAATAAAGAATTGTCATTGTCATTGTTATAGTCATTGTCTCCAGATGTTGTTGCTGATGATGTATCTAGACCAATATATCTAATATAAAGGCGTGTCTAAAGTCTTCACTTTTTACTTACAGGTTGCGCGTGTTTCCAGAGAAGAAGATTCCCATCGCACAGGCTGTCTCAGTTAACTGACTCAAGCTTTTACAAGCATAAACAAGCTTTATTTGAATGGAGGTGAATAAGGGAAGGTGAAGGATTCATAGACAGATGTAAGCCCACACAGCAAAAGTATCCATTACAAAAAAAAATTTTTCCAAGAAACCAGTTTCTATATGTAAAATTATTAATCGCCTCAAACAAAAGAAATAATTGTAGCTAAGCTTGCTTTGTAAATTTCTGTCTCTGTCACTGTTTTGGATGTTTATTAGAGATCTTATATTTGTTATGGAAAAATCTTTATCTTTTTGTTGTGTAGTGGTAGTTAAATTCAATGATTAGGGATTGGGTTAAAAAGGAAAATCTTTGCTATAGTTATAATATCTGACTGGAGTTTTTCGTTTCGATGATAAAGAAATCTACCCAAAATGTATCTCACTCTGTTATACATTTTTGTTATATTCATGTTTGGATAAAACTCTTGTTTTTGAGTGGATTGCATAAGTACTTTACCTCTTTGATAAATACCCGTAAATTTCTTTATAGGCTTTTTGTGTGTCGGACAGTGAAGAATATAATATGTAATATATTTCACCCTAAGAACATGGTAAAAAATGTTCTTTATAGTAGCCACTACTTCGTGAGCATAAATACATTATTTTAGCTTTGTATTGTATTTTTATTATATACTTTGTAATATTTCTTTTTTTGCCTTTTGTATTGTAAGGTTATTGTATTGTATTGTAATTTGTACTTTATTTTGCATTTTAGTTAGAAAATTTCTGCTCTTCTGGTAGGTTAGGTCACTTCTTTTACTCACAGTCTCAAAAAATGGGAGATTGTGTTCAATTTAATTACTAGTTTCCTGCACAGGTTATATGAATGTGACCCGATAATAAATACCGTTTTCCTTTATGCAGATTCTCCTACAGATTTAATATAATGCCACGTTTGGAAGTGTTTCTCTATAGTGCTGAAGATGTATGGTGAACTGATCGTGTCTTTGAGTTTTTCTCAGCATTGTAACTTACTTGTTTGTACTTACAAGTCCGCATGGTCTTTACTCGCTGAAAACGCGCGAAATACTGAATTTCTTGCAAATGTTGAGCATTTCTAGTATAACAGCGATTTCTCTTGTTGATCATCTTTTGTCTCTCTCTCTCACACACACACACACGCACTGATACAAACCCAGAGAGATACCCTTGCAATACCCCTTCCCGCAAACACACACAAGTGTATTGGTGGAGTACTCGTTAATTGTGGCTGTCACGATCAGAGTACAACCTGGGGCCTGGTTTGTCAAGGAGCAAGCACCTCGAGACTGGCCGGTAGTTGAGTGCCGAGAAAGAGCACCGAAAATCAGAATCATTAACACTCCGGTAAGGTGAGAAAACTGTGAAGAGCCACTGGACAACTAGCATGACGGAGACCAGGGCAACGGGAAACCAGCCTACAGGTGCAAGGCAAGAGTTTACTACCGTGTGCTGCCAGCGACCACGGAGACACACTAGGGGGGCAACTAGAGCGAAACCTGGGGACAGTCACCGTATGCACCAACTGGAGAAGTTAATTCATTAACGCCCTGCTGTCGCCGGAGACGGCAAAAACGCATCGCCACAGATGTGCGTCTTGAACGGAGTTTTCTCCCAAAACGAAAATCAAGAATGAAATTCATCGAAAGATTGAGAGATACCCCTACGTACGGATAAATACTTCTTCGCCCCTTTTTCTCGCTTTTTTTTTTTATTTTTTTTTTTTAAGGTTTGCTTTATTACTAACATGCCGATTTCATGAACTGTGGGCAGAAGCTTCGCGGGCCGGATATGGCCCGCGGGCCGTAGGTTGGGCATCCCTGGTCTAAAATATTGGAAAGTAGACCGTGACACAAGGCTTACTGGAAAACTCTGAGCATCCCTTGACCTCTTAGTCCACACGGCGATCTCATCCCCCTTTCCCCATGTCATATCTCTGGGTTACTCCTTTGTGAAGCCCATTGCTGCCAAGTAAATTTCTAGTCAGGTGTTTATAATAACAACATATTACTGAATATAATGGTGTTTCTAAAATCTTTACTTGTTACTTGCAGGCTGCGCGTGTTTCCAGAGAAGATTCCCCATCCCACAGGTTGTCTCAGTCTACTAACTTAAATCTTACAAGCGCAAACAAAATTTATTCGAATGTAGGTGAATAAAGCCTGGTGAAGGATTCATAGACAGATGACCAGTGTGAACGCACATAGCAAAAGAATCCATTACAAACATTATTTCAAAAAATCAGTTTCTAGACGTGAAATGATTTCATTTATCGCATCAAACAAAGGAAATAATTGTGGGTTTGCTTACATGTATGTCTCGGTCACTGTATTTGAGGTATATTAAAGATTGTCGTACAGGTTCCATTCAACTTCTAGTTTCTTCTTCAGATTATAGGAATGTGATCCGATAGTAAATACTGTTTCCATGAAAGCAGCGTTGCGGCCCTATGCTCAATTCAGGTAAAAAAAAAATAATAATAAAAAGATGAAGAAAGCAGTGTCTCTTACGGATTCAGCATAATGCCACGTTTGGAAATATTTCTTTGTAGAGCTGAAGATGTATGGTGAACAGACCGTGTCTTTGTGTTGTTTTTCTCAGTATAGTAAGTCTAGTTATAGAGACCCAGAGCAGTAGTTTCTCACTAAAAACTTATCCGCGACGAAGGTTAATAGTTGAAGTTCTTAAATTTAATTAATCTTTTATTAGTGGGATGGAGACAGGTTTCCGTGGGCATGTTAAGTGCGTTCGTACTTTGACCAATGCTCAGTACACAACTGCCGGATTTCTGGAAGTTATTGTGAAAGTATCAGTAGTATGTGTATGTCAAGCTGTGGATATCTTCACAGAAAGAACGAGGAAGATGTTAAGCTCACGGAAATTAAAACCCATAAGACTTCAAGTAGCATGCAGCATGAGTGTCGAGAGACGAGGGGAAGATACTTCTTTGTATATCTATAATTTCTTTGTGAATATTTTTCTTGTGTTATTCAATACATATTTGTATATCTATAATTTCTTCGTGAATATTTTTCTTCCAGGAAAAGATTTCTCTTCCCTTAATTTAGTCTCTATATTTTGCTTTCCCGTTTTGTTTAATAAAACATTTTTTAAATATTATTTAAGATAATATTATACAGTAAAACATACTTCAAAATTTAGTTCAATATTCAATGCTATTCTTTTAAAAAAAAGACTCACAAATGTCAAAGAAGATTAAGCAAAGGTTTTATGCATCACAGAATACTGGTGTGAAAGTAAAATAGGAGGAATAATGGAAAACAGCAAACAAAATTAATTTAAAAGTTTAAAAGTCGGGAATGTCAAAGTGAGGTAGACGTGGGACTGTGTGGAACAGACTGACATGAAGTTGTCGGTGTAGATGTCAAGTTTCCCCTGTTTGCTTTTCTCCTATTATACAAACACATCCATTAGCAGGTCTTCTTTCATCGGCCTGTCTCAATCTCTCTTCTCACCCTATTTTTGCATCTGTCATCAATATATGCATTTATCTGTCCATCCATGGTTAGGTCATTCATTTTCTTTATTCCACACTTAAACTTCCCTTTAATGAAGTAAATAATTAAGACCACAAACACTTGCAAATATCTGCCATGTGAACTCCTGGAAATCCTGAAAAAAATGAGAAAAAATTGTGTGTGGGTATTTCTCATCTGGCTAAAAGTCACCTTTGTTAATAGGTCGTTAATAGTTAGTATTACCTTTTATTTACCTTAACTATAAGTACTTGTATATATGAGTAAGACATGAGGACTTTAACCATTAATGTACGTGTAATTTTACTATTTTTATTCACAAGATGAAATATTAAAATGGCTTACACACGAGTATTTCCGAGTTCCATCTCTCCAGATGGACGTAGGCGCACCTCCAGGTTGTGCAGACAACGACAAAGCCAAAGACAGCGATAACGAGGCAGGTGACGAGAACGATGATGGCAATCGCATGACTTCATTACTAAGATTGGTCGAACATCGCCTCTAATAAATTTCTTTTGAAGATAATGAACTTGACACAATGAATGAGAGGTGTCTTTGTACGTGTGTGTGTGTGTGTAAAATGAAATATTTAATTAAATATATCATCTGCTGCCATCAGAAAATGTCCCATTCAAAGTAAGAATGCACTTGTCAGCAGCTTACTTGCGAGTCTTTTAAGGTTTCGTCTCTCCAAGTGAACTTAGGCGCACCTCCAGGTTGTGCAGCCAACGACGAGGCCAAAGACAGCGATACCAAGGCAGATGACGAGAACGATGACGGCGAAGGGCCAGCCGTTCGGAGATCCACTTGCTGGAGGGCTGGAAGAACTACCTGTTGTATTTATATCTGTTGGCATCGTATTTTGCGTCTTTACTGCTGCAGGTGTAAAGGTGGTCTGGCGAGATTCGTGTGAACCTGCTTCTGTAAAAACTTACAGATTTTTATGCAGTTCTATTCAATCAACAATAATGAGATCAATATAAAATCATCCATACATACATTAATGCCTGCATACTTACATACATTCTACTTAACAAGTAACACACAATACATCGCAACAATCACTGATAGTATTAATAGCCATCCGCTATTGAATACATTATACTCACGACTCTTTGTCGTTTCCGTTATAGAAGTTGTAGAACTGTCTTCAGCTAAAATAAAACAATAGAAAAATGCTTGATGTTTTTTACTTTATAATTTACTATCATTTGTCTTATTTATTCTTTCGCTCTCTCCATCAACTCTCTGGTGTCTTATTCTTTCTTTTGATTACTTTCTTTTTCTTAATTTCAGATTTTCGACAAACATTAAACTTTCTGTTCTAAGGCAACACTTCTTACTAGTGTTGTTTTATTTTACGCAAAAATATTTCTTCAGCACTTATTGTACTTATTGCAGTTATTGTTCAGCACTCAGCATTATTGTAACTGTTCTAAGTTTAAATAAATACCTATCATTGCTTAATCTTACTATTATCCATGTGAGAAAACAACGCATGATTTCATTACTAAGACTGGTCAAACATCGCCGTCTGATAAATTTCTTTTGAGAAAAATTGACAACAGACTAATTAAAAGGCCTATTTGTACTTATTTGTGTGTGAGAGAGAGACAGAGAGAGACAGAGACAGAGTCAGAAACAGTGAACAAAGGCAAGTAGACATTAACAGACAAATATTGAGGGATACTCACGTGATACAACGGTGATATTTATTGATTCATTAACAAAGACTCCTTTACCCAAGGCGACAAAAGTCCAAACTCCACTGTCTGCTACTTGAAACACTTTCTTCAGTCTATACTCATGTCCAGCAGTTTTATTCAAACATTCACAGTCTTGCGAGCTTGAAGTGCAGTTTCTAGTCGTTTTGTTCAAAAGACATTTTAAACGAGACACGTTTGTTCCAAGAGCCTTGTGATTGATAAAGATTGTGTAAGTCAGAATGTCTTTACTAACATCTTCAAGTGAGAAGTAGACTTCAGATGTAGTGTTTTCTTTAAAGGTTACTGGGTCTGAAGCGTTGATAAATATCAGATACGGAGATCCTGAATGTGAAAAAATATTTCCCAACTCAGTCTTTCAATACAGCTTTCAGCAAGCAAATAGCGAATTAACATAAGGAACAAATGTTTGCAGGCGGATTTATATACAAATTGTCACATACTTAACGAAAGTAGGTTCAACATACAGTTACAAGAAAAGGAGAGGGTGAACTGGTGATTTACACAAAGAATGAAATAGTCTCAATATCATAAATAAATATAGATAACAGCACGGATGCTGCATATGAACAGAAGACATAAACAAACACAAAATTCAAAAACATTACACTCTCATTACTCGCCGTGCAACATTTCCTCGGTACATTTAGTTTACACTGTGATAATAAATTTATTATTATAGTTGATTACCTTGTGACATGGCTACATACAGTTGTAAAACTTGGCAAATGACAAAATAGTGACCATGAAGTAGCCCTGTCTGCTCCATGACATGTACACATCTTCAACAATCCGTTAATGTACATCACACACTTGTCATCTGTTGTTGGCGAATGTTCGAAACTCAGCCTCACTTCCTTGGCAGAAACAAACGATGTCAGTGATAGCAGAAGGAAATAAAAACAGGTTTACAAATAACTATTTGCTATAAAAACAGGATAATTTTTTTGTTATTTTTTTATTTAGAAACTAAACATCTCCTTGGGATCCATGATCCGTGTGGTAAGATCCACAAAAGGAACAGTTTTTAATTATTTTGCCCAGCCTATATCGAAAAATTAAAGTGTTTCAGAGCATTTTAAATGACAAGAGTTTGATCACATACATCTGTAATTGATGAATAATTATATAATTGTGCAGAGTGTCTTTCCCAGAGTCTTTTAATTAAAAACTGGCTTCAGATAAAGTGTTTATTCGAATCTTTTCTGAATCGTTGATCAATCGAATGTTTGGAGTCCCTGGTGATAAAAATATTTACTTATGCTCAGACTAGTACAAAAAAGGACGAAACCAAACAGTGTATTTTCTAGATGGCCTATGAACATACATTAATAGTCACATTGATGGTCACGGGTTACTGCTAAATTTTAAAACATAGACACAAGATTCTGTCACATACTCCCAAATGTCAAAACAATATTGTGTATATTTTACAACCATCAAAAGACACACATGGGATAGTTGACAAAAAATTACATTTTCTTATTTAAATTTTCTAAAACTTACAGCAGCTTTGAAGATCACAACAGACTCAGCTTGTGATGTGATGAGGAACATTGATAAAAGATGGCAAACAACAAAATGGTGATCTTGTAATTTCATCTTGTTTTTCTTAACACATAGACTTCTCGACAAAACCTTCAGTGACAACATACATTACATACGTCAATTGTTGGTCGTGCCGGTTCGAAACTAAGGCTTAGTTCCTTGTTTGTGGAAAAAAAAAACAATCATAGCGTTTGTTCTCCCTATTTGTGTGTGAGTGTGTGCTGTTCTCTCTTTGAATTAATATTTCCTTTTATCTCAGTTCCTCCTTCTTTTCTGTAATCCCTCATTTCCTTTGCCAATGTATCTCTCAACTGTCGTTTACATATTCCATTTAGGAGAATATATCTCATTAAGAAGAAGACAAACAAGCTTCTTTTAGAGTGTTTAAGTCAAGGACCAGGCTGACCTCAGAATCAAGCTCACTAATCACCAAGTTTCGGAATGTCACAACTATAGGGAACATAATTGCTTGAGTGGGCACCTTAAATTCATTGCAACTTATTGATATTTATAATTCTGCGTTAATAGTATACAAATATCAAATATGACAAAAATACTAATAGTCTGAGCTGTCGTGAAGTAGTTATGATGGAGTGATGAATGTACGAACATTCTGTGCACTCATAGTTTTGTTATCAACAAACCCGGCTCCTTCGGTGATGTGATGTTATTCTGAATGTTCTGTATAATGTGTACTGATGGTCAAGAGAGTATAAGCATTTAAAAATAAACACAGGTTTATTATGGTTGTTAAGCACACACACACACACAGGCGTGTGTGTGAACCTTGTTGACATTATTGTCAGTATGTGAAGTTCAATAGGTTTAGGATTTTATGTCAAAATATGTTTCGACAGTCCCTGTCTTCTCACCTGTTTTCTTATCTCTTTATATCTGCTTCTCTTCCTGTCTGTAACACCCACACTCACACACACCCATACAAAACTTAAATTATGAATCAATAAATAAAAACAATAAAAAGCAGCACGGAAGAATAGATGAATCAATACAATCACTACCTGTATACATTAACATGGTGGTGTGAAAAGTGTGTTCAATCAATGAAAGAACTCCATTTAAAGGAAGATCACCGTGTACATGCTCACACTCTCTCCCATTTTCCTTTCATTTTAGAAAAAAAGCATATCTTGATTGTATAGATCAATGTGTATCCTTTTGTGTAGCATTAAACAAAAAAGAAATTCAAAGAGACAGAGGGAAAGCTTGCCGGCAGTCTTTAAAAAAATTAAAAAGTGTAAGGAAGACTGACCATAAAACTGGTGCTCAAGAAGAAAAAAAATCTAGCACGGAAGGTATGTCACTGTCAAGTTCAGGACTTGTAGATGGGGGACGGAGGTAGAGCTACCCATATATTTATACCCCTCTGAAGCAAGAAAAGTGTAAAAGTCGTGATTCTCGGATATTTCGTGATTAAGAAACGGCTCCGGCTGTGCTCACCCGTTGTCCAGGTGGATAGTGGTGGGTGTTTAGGCCCTACCGTTAACAGCCAGAGTGTCGCTGCTGTTCTTGTGGAACCTGTTGCTGCTTTTTGGTAGGAAAATTCTTTCTGAGAGGTTGTCATCTGGAAACCGCTTGCTGCTTGTGTGTGGAAGCGTAGCATCTGTTGGAAGCTGAGGACTTGTGCGAGGGCACAGGACCATCGGAGGGAGCCCAAGCGGGAAGCCGGATTCTTTGAAGCTGGGACTGATGCGAGGTACAAGACAGCTGATGGGGTGTAAGGCAGGCAACAAGAGACCAACAACCTGGTGTTGAGGAAACGTGATCCACCGTCTACTGACAGCACACGGAGACGCACCTTGGAACGTCCAGCCACTTACAAACCGAGGGAGGAACTGGAGCAGATCGGACGAGTGCAGGTGCAGTGATTTACAACGAATAAAGCAAACCATTTGGGCGGTGTATGCCACTCTAGTCATATTTATTTGACTAATGTTGTAAGTGAATTATAAATAAATTTTCATGTTTGCAGTTAGTTCCTCTCTTGATGCATTTAAGCTTCTATTCTTCGAGTTTTATGTTTTCAGACAGTTCTCGACTCTTGAAATCCCGTCTCTGAGGTTATCTACACGAAATGGTGTATAGTAACAGTTTCTCCAACATATTTAAATATTGCTTGTTATTAGTGGGATGCGGATACGGTCCCGTGTACATGTTTAGTGCATTTGTACTTCGACAGATGCTCAGCATACAATTGCCGTATTGAAGTAAATAATTTTTCCTTTTTATATCCAATAGGAAATATCAGTAATGTGAAACATCAGGTCAAGTTGTGGATATCTATACAAAGATAAAGAATGAAGAAAATGTTTAGCTCACGGAAATTCAAACCGATTATATTTCAATATGGAAGCCGGAATATCGGGTGTTGGATGGCGGATATCATTTATTCTTCTACTCGAAAATACAGTCAGACTTTCTTACCATACAAATAGATTGGACATTTTCCCGTATTATTATAGTAAATAAAAATAATGTTTATTTATTTCAAGAAATTCATTTGCTGTACAATACATACATTTTTATATCTTCGTGAATTGTTTTCAGGAAAAGTTCCTTCCTTTTTTTCGTCTCAATTTTACATTTTCTTTTTTATTTTATAAATCTTCTTCATTTTTTTTAGATAGAGGTTTGCAGTAATGGATTCTTTAAGACGCTGTTCAACACTCAATGCTACTTTTTGATGAAGAAACGAACTATGGCTCAGATGGCTAAGAAAAAGTTTGATATATGTATATAAGGTGACGATGGAAGATTTTGAACAAAATATGTTCCAACTTCAGAAGTCAGTGGATTGCTGGGATGTTGAGGTGAGACAGACTTTGGACTGTGTTGAACAGACTGTCATGGAGTTGTCGGCGTTGATGTCAAGTGATCTCTGTTTGCTTTTCGCCACCAACGGGAGTTTGTTGGTATGACATCATAGACAGGATCCATTGTCAGTCTCCTATTACACAAACACATTCATTAACAGTTTCTGCTTTAGTAGACTGTCTCTCAGTCTCCTCTCTCCCTATCTTTGCATTTGTCATCCACATAGGCATTTATTCATCCATCCATGGTTATTTCATACATTTTCCTTCTCCTGAAGTATATCATAAGACAAAAGCCACTTACCATTGACTGTCTGCCATATCTACCCCTGCTAAACCTAAACAGAATGAGAAAATATTGTGTTTGAGTATTTTTCATCTGACTAAAAAAAATAATTAAATTTTTTTTAATATTACTTTCTACTGAGTTTTCTGATATGTCACATGTGGCCAAGTGGTGAGGTATTTTTCTAACCACGACAACCGTCCATCAGTAAAAATACAAGCAGGTCTTGTATACAGGTGCAACTCTTTTACTGCGCGGCTAAAACAATCGCCACGGCTGTGCCACCCGCCGATGCTCCCTCACTCATCGCCGTTGTTCGTCGTCTCGTCTTTTTCTAACGTCCTCCGTTTGTCGTCACCTTTTTGTCGTCACCCTTATCTTGACGTCATATTTTATGACGTCATACTCCAGCCCATCACATCCCCGCCGACTCTTTCTCCAACAGCGTCCTCGCTGATGAGCTTTAGCTAGCAAGACTAGGGCTGAAATACAAGTTCACCTAATTATGCTTGCCTTGGGGGGGGGGGTGCTCCAATATTTAAACCTCGAAAACCTCGAAAGAAGATCTGTTGCTGCCGCAAGCAACGCCTAGTCATACCAGCAGCTGGTACTATTTACCTAACAGAGTACAGAGTTGCCTTGTAGAACAAACATCTGTACTTCGCCTAACAGCTAAATCTAACCGACTGATTATTCTTCTCCCTGAATAACTGCTACATGGGCATTCCGTCCATCTGTCCTGTGTGTAATTGTCCAGTCAGAATAACATTTCGTAGGCACAGCCGTGGCAAAGCAAAAGGCATATGGATAAAATAATAGATAAACAAACTAATCAGTGATACAACATATTGCTCGTTATCCACAGTGTCAATCATTACCGCGAGCTAAAATATGTCCATCGTATTCATATGGTCCTTAGACAAGATGACCGTAACTTGTTTCTTCTTTTCCTCTTTCCTTTTCCCAAGTCGACATCTCAGATACACTTTCCTTGCTTTTCTCTCATCGTATGTTTCTTCAAGTTCCGTGATTTGTTTTATCAAATCTTTCTCTGTCCCATGGGTGTCACGAACGCGGTTTTGTGTCTGTCATCTGGGTGCATCGCTATCTGGTGGTAGCCGCTGGCAAGGTCAAGTGTTGAAAAATACTGAGCCCCCACCAGCGCGTCAAAGGACTCCTGGATGCGTGGTAGAGGGTAGGCATCTTTGACTGTCTTTTCATTGAGCCGTCTGTAGTCTACACATAGGCGCACACTGCCGTCCTTCTTCCGCACAATGACGATGGGTGCAGCGTATGCACTGTGGCTCTCCACAATCACCTTCTGGTCTAGCAAGTCTTTTTATATGATCTTGCACTTCCTTTAGCTGGTGCGGAGCGATACGACGGTAGGGCAACGCTACCGGCACCTCGTCCGTGGTACGCAGACGATGGAAGACAGCGTCCGTGTATCCGAGGTCCGTCGAGTCCTAGCAAAACCAGACACATGCTTGTTCAACAGCGCCTGCAGTCGCTGATGCTGACTGACGGTGCCATCAAAGTCTGGACACGTGACGACAGGTGTGTCAGTGACCTTAACCTTAGGGGAGCTGCTGGACTGATTGCAGATGATTAACTCGTTCACACCGACATCCACCGTGACACCTTGTTGGCAAACAACATTGTCCACAACTTGTAAAGTTGCGACGACAGTAGCGCCGGCAACGTAACGCTGCTGCTGGTCAGGTTTGCCAGACGCACATAGCGGCTGGTGTGATGTGCTCCTGTGAGGGTGGGGACTAGCACCAGCCCCCCTGGTAATGGTTGTGCTACGGGGGCGGCGAGCAGAGGGCGATGGTACGGCACGCTCGTCACTTTAATTGTGACCATTGAAAATGCAGGAACATACGTGTTGACAGCGGCCCTAGCCAGTCCTTTTGTTGACACTGTCCTCTCAAGGTGAGCCTCACGCACTGCTACCTGTACTGCATGCGGCACATCTGCGGTGGCGTCAGGTATCCGATCAAGGACGTTCATCCCTAGTAGAAGTGGTACACGCCTCCTGCGCTCTCTTGTGCCCGCATCGACAGGATCATTGACAATTAGGATAGGAATGTCTTTCAGACACTGGTCAAAAACTTTAATATCCACCAGCGCTACTCCTGAATATGGCACTTCCGCTCCGCCGGTCCCTCTCAAGGTGATGGGGAGATGATTTAATTGTAAATTCTGTATATGCCCTCGGGCCCATTCATCAGTGACTGTCGTCACCTCACTGCCGGTGTCGAGCAGCGCCAGTACTCGAATTCCTTGAATTTCCGCCTCCACCGTCGGACACTTTCCAGTCAGTCCTGCTACACCTCCTTTCCCCGTCATCCTGTTACAGACGACGGGGACAGTCAGTTTTTCCTGACCGGTTGGGCTGCTGTCCTCCGAGATGTTGTTAATCGCTGCCGCTTGGACGCCGCGCCGCCTCTCTCCTCGCCTGTAAAAGCTGTTTGTGATAGGGCTGAATCTTTGACCATCTCGTTGTCTCGCCTGCTGTCGTCGCAGGTATCTCTGTTTATGCTGACAATCAGCCTCCCGGTGCCCCTCTCGTTCGCACCAATAGCACACAAGTGCCTCCGGTCGTGCGGTGCGGGTGGAGAGGATATTACTTTGTTGGATCCTATGAGGCTGGGAGGCCGTTTCCATTTCCAGCTGCCTGACTCGTGCAGTCAGGCGATCTATCTCGTCCTCCCTGTCTTCATTGCCCTCCTCCTCTCTCTCTACACGCTTTGCCGTCTTCAGTAGGTCGGCAAAAGAAGAGGACTCATTGTCAGCCAGGTGCCTGGACGTTTCCCGTCGAACATGGCAATTCTTCAGCCCCTTCACCAACTGGGCCGCCAGATGGATATTTGAAATAGCGCCGCTCTGCAGGCTGTTTGCTTTTGCCTGCAAATTGCGAAGCGTCGTGGCATACTCATCAACGGATTCTTCACGCCGCTGTCGGCGGTTATAAAAACTGGCGATTACATCGATGACATCTTTCCGTTCGCCGTACGCCTCGACCAACACATCCAAGATTTTTTGGGTGTGTCGACAGCGTCATGTGGTAGCATCAATACTCGCCGTCTAGCCGGTCCCTCCAGCGCGTTCAAGATATACCCGCACGCTGCGTTCGGCGGCATCGGGTTCATGGTGAGAGCCACGAAACTTCTCTTTGGAACTCCTCACATTCGGTGTGGGTCCGCCGGCAAACTTTTGGAGGCGAAGCAACTGATATGTTCGTAAAGCTCTACTGGGCTGTCTCCCTCTTCAGCCATTGGACAAATACCTGCTCGCAAGCGCCAAATGTGGCCAAGTGGTGAGGTATCTTTCTAACCACGACAACCGTCCATCAGTAAAAATACAAGCAGGTCTTGTATACAGGTGCAACTCTTTTACTGCGCGGCTAAAACAATCGCCACGGCTGTGCCACCCGCCGATGCTCCCTCACTCATCGCCGTTGTTCGTCGTCTCGTCTTTTTCTAACGTCCTCCGTTTGTCGTCACCTTTTTGTCGTCACCCTTATCTTGACGTCATATTTTATGACGTCATACTCCAGCCCATCACACACATTTGAAATAAAATCACTTGTTAGCAGCTTACACGCCAGTCTTTCCGAGTTCCGCCTCTCCAGGTGGACGTAGGCGCACCTCCAGGTTGTGCAGGCAACGACAAGGCCAAAGACAGCGATAACGAGGCAGGTGACGAGAACGATGATGGTAATGTGCCAGCCGTTAGGAGATTCACTAGCTGGAGAGTTGATAGAATTACCTGGAGTATTTACTTTTGTTGAAACTGTGCTTTGCTTGTTTACTACTCCGGGTGAAAAGGTCATCTGGCTAGATTCTTGTGAACCTGTGTGTGTAAGAACATTGACTGTTATGCAATGCTATTAAATTAACAACCTTGAGATCATTATAAATAAAGTCTACTCCAGCAAACAAGACATAAAATGTTAGCAGCTATCACTAATCATATTATTACTAATCATGAGTCACTGAGTAGTATATACTCACTACTTTTTGTCATTTCCGTCATGGAAGTGGTAGAATCGTCTTCAGCTAAAAGAAGACAATATAAAAATGTTTGTTTTTGGTTAATGGTTAACAATTTATCATCATTCATCTTATTTACTCTTTGGCTCTCTGCTTTAACTCTCCTCTCCCATTCATCCTTTTGAGTATTTTTATTCTCTGATTTTCGGCAATAATTCTTTTTATTTTTAACAGTGTTCCTTTTTTACACAAAACTATTTATTTAGCACATACGTTTTATCGCGATTAAGGTTACTCTACTGTAATACATATTAATCATCGGCGAATATTAATTTGACAAAACAACGCATGACAACATTACTATAAAAATTGCAGTATAATAAATTTCTTTGATAAAAAATGGACTTGAAATAATGAAGGAGATGAGTGTTTGTATATAAGTGTGTGTGTGTGAGTGAGAGTCAAAGACAGTGAACAAAGGCAAGTAGACATTAAAAGTCAAATATTATGGGATACTCACGTGATACAACAGTGATATTTATGGATTCATTAACAGAGAATCCTTTACCCGCTGCGACAAAAGTCCAAACTCCACTTTCTGCTACTTGAAAAAATTTCTTCAGTCTATATTCATGTCCAGCAGTTTTATTCAAACAATCACAGTCTTGTGAGCTTGAAGTGCAGTTTCTAGTCGTTTTGTTGAAAACACATTTTAGACGAGACACGTTTGTTCCGAAAGCCTTGTGATTAACAAATATTGTATAAGTCAAAATGTTGTTACTAACATTCTCCAGGGAGAAGTAGACTTCAGATGTAGTGTTTTCTTTAAAGGTTACTGGATCTGAAGCGTTGATAAATATCCGATATAGAGATCCTGAACGTGAAAAATATTTCTCAACTCAATCTTGTGATACAGCATACAGCAAGCAAAATAATGAATGAACATAAGGAACAAGTTTATACAGAGAGGTTTATTCACATATTGTTACCTACTTAACGATGGTGGTTTGTACACACAGTTACAAGAAATGAAGACAGTGAACTGTTGATTTACACAAAGAACTAAATAATTTCCCAGTACACTAGTTGAAAATGGCAACTACATATCGACAACAACACATACTCTACTTACCAACAGAAGACATTGAAAAACACAAAACTCAAAAATATTCCACTCCCATTTCTAGCCACACATCATTTCTCATGTCAAACAGTTTACACCTTGGTAATAAGTCGAATATTACAGTAGATTACCTTGTGACATGGCTACATACAGTGGTAAAAGTTGGCAAATGACAAAATAGTGGCCATGAAGTAGACCTGTCTGCTCCATGACATGTACACATCCCCAACAACCCGTTGATGCACATCACATACTCGTCAACTGTTGTTGGTGCCTGTTCGAAACTCAGCCTCACTTCCTTGGTCAAAGCAAATTATATGAGTGATAGCAGAAGGAAATCAAATCAATCCTACAAATAACAAGTTGTTATAAAAAGTTTATAAAAATTTTAATTTTAAAAATAGAATCCCTATATAATTTATGATCCCCGAGCGGAGATGGGATCCACAAAGATCACAGCAGTTTTAATTTTTTTTTACTCAAATTTGTTTTACTTATGTCGGATGGTTCCGTTATTGCGATGGCAGCAAAAACAACAACTAACAACAGTTTTCCCGAGTAAGATATCGAGACAGGAGGGGTGGAGCGTTTTTGAGAAAATAAGATCATATGTACTTAAATAAAAAGCTCCACTGCTGGGAAAATTATGTTTTCCCTCTTTATTTTGTGTGTGTTTCGGAGTAGGTGTTCAGGAGGGCCTTTCATAAAAACTGTAACAAAAGTCTTATTTCATATATATTTCTCTATCTCTCTCCCTCTCTCTACAAACAGAGTGATTTGGCAAGAAAATGTAAATATAATAGGAGAACATCACTTCAAATTTCTCTTTTTCTTCTACGACTCGTTCATTTTACAAAGATACTGTGTGAAACCTTTATGGATATTTTTAGTGTATGTCTTGTAACAATAGTAAGTATTCATACTTCTAAGGTTTGCCTGACACTGAACACACATCTTGTACATTACTTGTCTCCAAGCCTGGTAAACAATTTCGAGTTTATACTGTCGGCAGTTGTTTTTTCGTTGAGGTGAGGCCTGTGTGCTGTCACTTTAATACCCACGATGTGGTATTGAGATTTAGTTGATTTAATACGGGTGTTTACTGCGGTCATGTAGTGAAATAGTGAAATATTTGCCCTCTTCCACCTACTTGTTGTCCCTAAACATGTGTACTCCTATACTTGCTGTTCCCTACATTTGTACTCTTGCCCTTGCTGTGTAAGTACATTTATATTCTTGTACTTACAGTTTCCGTACTTCTTGTTATCTCCTTGGGTATCCAGCTAATTTTAGATACTTTGTGATTACTGATAAATATCTTGTGTCTTTCTTCCTGCTTCCTTTTGACGAATTGATATTCTCGAAAAGTCTTTTAAGCTTCTGGCTTATTGAAATATGTATTACTTTAAAAATGTTAATTTGAAATTTAAAAGATGAAAAATAAATAAATATGAATCTCTTTTTGTTTCATGAACTTATAATACTAACATTGACATACCTCCCGTCGGTAAACATCATTGAAGACCTGCTGCTTCATGAAGCCAACGACTGGTGTAGTTAAGTCCTGGGTCTGTTTATCCCAGATTGTATTAATAATATTTGAGGATATAGTGGTATTACTTTAGTTGTTAGAACCTAATGTGACCAAACGCCTGTGAGATGGTGAAAGACCTAGCCAGTATCTATGTTCTGAAAGCTATCTGAACGAGAAATAAATAATTTTGTACTTCAGCATCTCAAACTCTGTTAATGTTCCGGTTCCTTTTATTTATTCAATGAATTTATTTTCGACCCTTACACTTAGGTGAATTATTTCTTACTTTCAAGAAAATAAGCGTAGTGAGAGTTTTTATCCAAATACTTTTTTGAAATGGACACAATAACGACCAAGCATCTTTCTGTAGCTAATTGTGTAGTTCATGTGTCAGTCTGAGTGTATGTGCAGTTTGGTCTTTACTTAGCAACATGATACTGATTTTCACATTTCAACACATGCAAATTATCTTGTAAGAGGATATATGTTAAATCGTATTAAGTGTTGAGAGCTAATGAGAGCAATAAGTTGCTGCAGAGGAAGAGATTTCTCCACAAACACGAATTTCAAAAGGAAGCAAATATTTATCCTTGCAGAAAATTTAATCTTTCTGTTCACAATGGCTGGTTTGCTATAATAGCCGTTTGCAACTATTCACGTGAAGTGGAGACATAATAAAACTAAGTGACCACGCTGCATGACAGGCTGACAAACACAAAGTCTAGTAAAATCTTTTCTCTCTTACATAATATACCATGTTGATTAAATGTTGCACAGTATGGTACGTTAAATATTCCATCGATCGAAACCAAGCAGAGTTAACAAAAACAAAATAACTGACATTAATTAGTCTAAACAAACAGAACTTTGAATACATGAATCTGACATGTCATCGTGACAGTAATAACAATATTTACCATGTCAAAACATTAAGATGCTGTACAGTTTTGATTGGCATGTCAAATCTTATCAATAAGTTTACCTTAGGACAGGTCTCTTTTTACATCAGCATCTTTTTTTAGAATATAAAATGGAGAACGACTATGCTGCTAAATTTACAAACAGCTTAATGCAAGCAGGAATAGGGAAGACCCTAAAAATGTCATGGCAAAAAAAAAAAACAATTAGGGAGAAGCATCGAAAAATATTTGAGGAAAATCCAAGGCAACGGGGATGAGATGAGGCTGCTGCAATCCTAGGATGTGGAGGTCTGACTGACATGAGAATAGCAGAAGGTGGTTGCCTTGGAGATTTTGACTCTTTGTTCACTGTCCGTGTCCGCCTTGCTGTAGGACTCCACCCCCGATGGGAGGTCTCCGGTAGGACATCATACACCGGATCCATCGTCAACCTTTCATTGCACAATAGATGTAATTTTTATTTCCTGCTTTATTAATTCTATAACTTTTTTTATCTATGTATCCCTCTCCATTTTTACTGTCTGTAGTTAACCAGTCCATTTATTCATCTGTCCATCATTATCTCATCCATCAGTTATCTGAATACTTATCAACCATCAATTATTCGCTGTTGTGTATTCATCCTTCTCTTTCTCTCACAGTTACCTTCAATTTTATTTCCAGCATGTGTGTAAAATATAAAATCTACTTACAAATAACTCTCTGTCATGTCGGCTCCTTCTAAACCTGAACAGAAAGACTTTAGTATTTTAACTTAAGATGCTCTTTCCTACTTGGAAAGAAATTAAAGACTTGCTTTACTCAGTAACATTGTAGCTTACACGCGTGTCTTTCCGGGTTCTTTCTCTCCAGATGAACGGAAGCACACCTCCAGGTGGTGCAGGCGACGACAAGGCCGAAGACGGCGATGAAAATGCAATATTGAGAACGATAATGGCGATGGGCGATACGTACTACCGCCTGTAATATGATGAACTGGCACTTGGCATCGGCATTAATATTTGTGTATTTGTCCTCGCTGGGTCCTCTTAGACCGTTTGCAGACCGTGGTACAGTAAATAAACGGATATGAATATCAAACATTAAAACGCGCGCGCGTACACACACACACAAACACATGACGCAAAAGACCATTTAATTTTTGTTAAATAAATTTATTTATGCATTCCTAGATTTCCTAAAAACACAATAGAACGCTAATTTTGGTACCAATGGTGCACTTGTAATGATTATTAAAATAAATCAACTTTGCACTCAAAAATTTAGTAACATAACTGTATACACTTTACAACTATGAAAAAAATATTAAATTATTTCTATTCTTCATAAATTCTCCACAAAATCGGTGATTACAACAGACTCACCTTGTGACAGTAAAGAAACAATGATAAAAAATGGAAAACGACAAACTAGGGATACTTTAGTTCCTCATATGTTCCAAACTATGTGTACATCTCGACAAAACAATGAATGGCAACACACATTACTCATGTCATTCGATTGTCATGCCTTTTCGAAAGTCAGCCTCACTTCCTTGATTAGGAGTTTTGAAATGTATGATAGACAAAGAAATTATCATTAAAGACCATCATTAACATTGATGACAAAATTGCTGCAAAGAGTACATCTTCTTCAAGATTCCTTTAGAAAAAGCGTTTGTTCACAGGGTGGGTTTAAAATATTAATTTGGAATTCTTTCTAGCTTAAGGAGTTAAACATTTGTATTTTGGTGTTGGGTGCAACGGCACAACTGTACACATAATACACAAAATGAAAGACACAAAATCAAAGTCCTTGTTGGCTGCATGTTTCCATTCAAGAAATTCTGATTAGTTGATAAATGATTTTCTCGATGGATCACTCACTGGCTCACTCACAGCTTACATCCTTGTATTCTGTGAACATTAGGGAAATGTGGCATTGCGCATGAGCAGCCATAAACGAAACCCACGTGCACTTGATCTCCTTTGACCTCTGACAAAACCTCGATGACAGCGATAATGGATTTCCCATTAAACTTCCGGGGATGAAGTTTTGAGTCCATTTCCACACAAGTACTTCAGGTTAGTGAGACCTCTGGCTACTTCCTCACTTATCCTTCCAAACTAATATTTCCGGTGGGTAATTTGCTGACACTTGACCTCTGGTGTCCCTTCCTCATTGTGTATGACAATGTATGTGAATATGTGTCTGTTAAATTAACACTTCTTTGTATCTCTCCATCAGAGTCGCAGTTTCTATCTCTTTCCCTTTCTCTCGAAGCACCACCCTATCATTTTCTTCATCAATCTTTCTCTCATCTTTTGTTTGCCTTTATCTTCTGTAAACATGTCTCAATAAGAAAAGGACAAGGATATTTTCCTCCGACAGTCAGAGTGTTGTCCTTCTTGTCTTTATCGTTGACAACTCTGATTTTCATCACATTATGTCACGTGACAAATCATCGAGTCAACAAATGTCATGCACAGTCCAAACCTCGCCTGTACTTTAACATTTTATTTAAAAGAGTAGGAGGTGTTTTCCTGTCGAATACCAGGTAGAAGTCGAATTGGTGGCCTTCTGCTTTGATGACGAGCTCGCAAATCACCAGGATTCGCAGTGTTCCAAATATAAGTACATATAACCTATAGCTTTGAAATAGCAAACTGAAACAACTTGTCAATATTTACACTTCTTGTTGATATTTACATTTCTAAGTGTATACTATACAAATATAAAATATTACAAATAAACCAATAACCTGAGCTGTCGTGATAGATTGATGATATAGAAAAGAATGTAACAATATTTTATGCACCCAGAATTTTGTTATCAACATACCTGGCTCCTTACTTGTTTGAAGGTTCGGTGTAGCGGTTGTCACTGACGTTTTCAAGCATTAAAAAAAGAAACATAGATTTTTATATGACTCTTTTAAACACACACGCATATATACACTCAAACACATATACACAGGCGCACCAACTTACACTCACTCAAAACGTCTATTTTTCTTGGTAGATATCACATTCAAATAAAATGTTTTGACAATCAGTCTTCACGTCTCTCTTCTCTACTTCTTTTATCTGGTTTTTTCTCTCTATTTCTCCTTTTCTCTTTATCTTTATCCTTCACCTCTATTTTTCACTAATTTACTCTTTATAACTGATCGTAATTAAGAGGAAAATTTAGACCGTTTGTATAGTATTGCTCTCACCTGTTATCTTAAAACCTTTTTTTAGTGCCAGTTAGTAGCATGTAATTTTTTCTTTAACACAAGATCTATATATAATACTTTTAAAGGTAAACGAAAAAAATAAAGATTTGTTTACAATATTATTTACAGCTGAAACACGCATATTCTTGGTAATGTTTATTATAATTTCCTAAAGCTAAAATATTGCTCTGTTGTTTGTATGTGATAAATAAGTAATTATCAATCATTCTTTTTAAAAGCACAGGATTGGAGTTAATGAATGATACAAACGGCATCACTATACTCACTGGATGTGACAGAGATATTAAGTCTCATTTTATGAGAGACTCCTTTCCCCGGGACGTAGAAAATCCATTCTCCAGTGTCATTTTCTTGAAACACTTTTTTCAGCTTGAACTGATGTCCAGACTTTTCATTCTCACATACACAGTCTTCATTCTTTGAAGAGCAGTTGCCAGATGTTATGTTCAAGGTGCATTTTAAAGCAGAGATGTTTGCTCCAGGATATTTATGATTGATAAAGACTTGGTACCACAAATTGTCATCCTCCACATCTTGTAGTGAGAAATA
The DNA here is from genome assembly GCF_003073045.1 of Pomacea canaliculata. Classification (NCBI taxonomy): domain Eukaryota; kingdom Metazoa; phylum Mollusca; class Gastropoda; order Architaenioglossa; family Ampullariidae; genus Pomacea; species Pomacea canaliculata. The sequence continues at coordinate 14,752,261 of NC_037596.1, read as the reverse complement.
TATTTCAGATGTTGTGTTTGCATCGACAGTCAATGGAGCTGACCCGTTGACCAGTATTACTTTCGGGGCACCTAATAATAAAAACACTGTGTTTTTAACAACTTTGAAAATGTGTACGCATCAATAAATATAAATATAATTACTGGTATAAAGAGACTTAAGTTTATTATTTTGCCAAGGACAAGATGATACAATATACTCTCACCTCCTTACACACTACGTGCATTCAACATTCAGGCAATCAGTTGAAACCCACAGACTCACACACCCATCAAGGCAACCATGTTCTTATTCTCATTTTCCCTGAAATCAGTTCCTCACAAATTCCATGTGCTGCTTACATCTTCTGTAATACATCGCAAAGTTTGCAACAATTTCATTTTCCTTCCATCATACCTACCTTGAGACATCGCAAAGCACAGGGACAAAACTTGGAAAACGATCACATGTCGACTGTGAACAAGTCCTGTTTGGTCCATGGTGTGAGTCCGTGTGTTCAGATGGCACAGACGGTCTTAACAAACTTTACATTGTCCCTGAGGTCTTATTAAAACTATTTCTTATTTCCTTAACCATGCCTAGTGATCTGTAGGAAAGCAAAAGTATTTCGACGCACTTTGATCTTTCACTCAATTAACTGAAGTACAAGGAAAGACATAAGAAAACTGAATAATCAGGTCAGCGTGGTCAAGAAGGTTAGAAGATCTACTATTTATCTGATAAGCTGTTCTCCAATTTCGAAGAGACTACATGCGCACTATTTGTAAGTTCCCAAGTTCTCAAAATCGGTTGCACTGTGCATGCTCGCTCCTTTATTTCACATCGGCAAACGGATTCTTCACAAAGAGCAGACGAAAGCTATGACAAGTTGATTATACTTAAATAATGAAGACCACACCAACACGAAGCAGAACCATTACCAGATGTCGTCCTATAGCAATCAAGGCTAATAGGGACGTTGCGGACAATGGATGACTAAACCCAAAGTTTATTTCTGTGAATCAAGACTTGTATCTCTTGGTCACATTTTTATAGTTAGTTTTCCTATACAAACTTCAGGGAAATTTGCCGTGGGATAATTTTTTCTAATAACACTGATTACAAAAACCATCCAGGAAGTGTCGAAGTTACTAATATCACTAAAAACACAGGGATTTAAAACTTATAATCATAAAACTGCTATAAATGTTTGTCAGCAACTTGGTAAATGAGCAAAGTATTACATAGATATATGTATAGCATATCAGATCAGCATAGTCTTAATCCATAATTTAAGATAGAAGGAGGTCTAGTTGGATATTTTATTGTGTTAGTGAGTCCGTATGTTAGTGAGTAAATTGGAAGAAGGGAAAGGTAAAGAATGATAACTCATGACCTATTATAAAACTTTACACGAGTCTACATTTTTATCTGCATGCACTCAGTTCTGTAATCAGTGACTCAAAGGAATGCGCGTGAGCACCATACACGTGTATCCTTCCACTTCTCAAGCAAGCGCACAAGCAAGTAGAATATTTAATTGAACGAATATACTTCATAAGTTGTACTCTGCCTTTACACGAAATTTTCATTTCTCAACAAGGTTCTGATTAGTAGTGGATGTTCACAAGGCGGCTTTATGATGGAAAATCAAGTATAATTTCTACGCTCCATCTCAGATGAAACGGAAGAACTGTTAGTCACGTGACAGACGTCCTTGTCATGGGACATAAACGGCTTACAGGCTAATTTGTCACATTAATCAAGGAATCAGAATTTTGTCTAATCTTTGCATGTTTGTCAGTCAGTAATCTGCACTTAAATGTGTGTCATATGATCTTGAGAAAAGCGTGGACAAAGTTTTCCCACAGAGAGAGAGAGATTTTCATCTCTATTTCACAAAAAACAAACATTTTTTGTCACTTGGATAACGGAACATGTGTGAATTTAACACGCAGAGTCCTCAGAGTGAGAGGAATCAAAAACAACAAAGAATTAGTTACAATATACTCACCAACCCAGCCACAGAGATTCAAAGTTAGTCGTGTAGTCAAACAGGATGCAAGAAGACATAAAGATAAAAAGGTCATACTGATTCCAACTCACCTTTTCTTGATTTGACGACCTCGGTAGTGTTAATGGCAACTCTTCCTCCTGAAAAATAAAATCGTCTCATTGATATAATGAATTCGTACACACGAGTGCCATTATAAGGTTTTTACATATATATAAGGTTCTCTTTTCATAAATATATTAAAATAAACAGAATTTTGCAGAACTAATATAAGAGATGAGCCAATCATTCGACACTCACGTGACAAGACAGTGATGTTGATAGCAGTCTGCTCTGTCATTCCTTTCCCGTTGAGGACAAAGATCCACTCTCCTCCATCATCCTCCTGCATGTGTTTCTTCAGCTTGTACACATGTTCAGGAGTCTGTTCCAGACACTCACAGTCTGTACTGCTTGAACTACAGGCATCCGGGGTTTTGCTCAAATAACATTTTAAACGCGAGATGTTTCTTCCTACAGGCTTATGATTGATGAAGATTTTGTAAGACAATTTGTCCTTCTCGGCATCCTCTACTGAAAATTGGACCTCAGATTCCGTGTCTTCCTCAAAAACAAAATAATTTGATGAGTTGAGTATTGTCAGTCTCGGTGATCCTGAGAATGAAATAGTTTTGTAATTAAATTTTTATCAGCTTCACAGAAAACAAAGGTCTTAGCCATCGGTAGGGTAGAACTTTATGTCGAGGAGTTTAATGAATATCAAACGTGCCGTCCCATGTTCCATCTCTGTGCATATTTTAGTGAGGGGGCGTATCATCCCCTCTCCCTCTTGTTCCCTTTCTTTCCCCAACCGTGTATGACACAAAGTGCTAACCAAACACCAAGATCAACTTGTGGAAGTCACCTGCGCCACAAGAATGTCAAGCTGGCTGTGTTCCTTGAACCTCAAACCCCACTTCTCTAATAGCTGGGATATCTGATTCGCTAACAAATATTTGATATGGGATTATTCCTTTGTGTATTTCTTGTTAATTGTATTTTTAATGACCCTTTAGGGTGGCAAAATATCTTAAAACTTGAAAGACAAAAGTGAAAGGTCAAATGCATACACACACGTAGATTGACAAACATGTGTAACACCTTATTTTAGCTTATTTCAATTAGTTATATTAATATTTTATGACTTGACTCATAATTGTAAGGTTTGGCTTTATCTTAGCACCCACCTTGTGACAAGAGAAAGTGCAGCGATAAGACCAGGAACTTGGCAAAATGTTGGCCATCTGGTAATCTGGTCTGCTCCATGGAGTCGATAGCGACAGTCTGAAGACATAAAACCAGCTGTTGATAATACTTTATTGAAGTTCACCCACATTTCGTCGACAATGTCAAATGGCAAAAGTGTGCCACAGCGGAACCACTTCTTTGTGAAATCTCATTAACCGACTGTAGAAAGGAAGAGATGGATGTAAGATGCATTTCCCTTGTAGGACATGGGAATAGTTTAACACAGTGTAGTCAGAAGTGACTGTATCCTACGTGACTCCTTTTTCATTAACACACCTGATGTCACGAGGTGTCTGTCTTTTCTTTTTACTTGTTTGTTTGTTTGTTTGTTCGTTTTGGTTACTTTCTTTTTTATTTGCTTCTTTCTATTTATTCCTTTGTCTCTTTTTTTGCTGTTGTTTTTGTTTTGTTTTTACTTTTTTTCTCTTTCTTGTTTATTTATTATTTCTGTATTTATCACTTAGCTTGCAATGCTTTATGAATAAAAATAAATTCACTTGTTTGCAGTACACAAAAACGTATTGACTATTGTGGGTAATTGTGCATTTTTCTAAATTTTAAACAATAAGTCTACAACATAGTGATAACTTACCACTTGTTAGTAAACTTCAGCTGTGTTTCAATTGATTTCTGTCTACAAGAATCGTCGAAATTCTGTAAAAATGCAAATACACACAGATGTAGATACTGTTTGTTCTATTCCTATTTCTTACATAAAATTAGACTAAAAATGCGAACTACTTACATACTTGCATGCCTGGGCCATTTTCTTTGCAGGATTTTCACATCTGCAATGCTGGTGAAACTTGACCAGAAGGTAACGTCCACGGTCATAACTCAAGGAGTGTCACGTGACTTTAACAGACATTCTGTAAGACTCTCCATTGACACAAAGCAATTAGTTACACGACACCACTGGTCATATGACGGACCACATGCCAGAGCATCAATCTAGTCTGATCAACAACAAAATATTCGATGATTTGTCTCAATATAATCTGCGGAGGAGCATTCGCTGTCCTCGGCGACCTTTATAAGGGTCATCGATGTGTTTCTCGCGAGCTACGGAGCGTGTGAAAACGCTACACCCAGGCGCCAACGGTTTGAACACACGGAGAGATGGACCGTTTGAAGGGACAAAAGAAGAGATTATACGGAAAACAAGATAAAAAAACCAGCAAAAACAACATCTTATTTATACTTACTCCCTACTTAATATTCACAAACAGAGAGAGAGAGCGTGTCTGTTGTATTTGTTCTTGCTCTTGCACCCATGTAAACACCACTATGATGTAAGAAAGTTCAAGCAGGTCAACTGCTGAAAGCTAAAAGTATTCTACGAATCTTTTGGTTAATGTAGTGGAAGATGGTAAGACTGTACTTTTCTATGGACCAGATTTATGTAACAGTGTACCCATCTTCTTTCGTTTGTCGCCTTTTCTTCTACAAACTTTTCTAAGGGGTTGAGTTCTGAAGTTGGGTCGGCTGGAAAAATCTTTTGCTGCACTACACTGTCATCCTTAGAGTTCAGAATTAAGGGCTCTAATCAGTTATTAGCTTCCCTGTGTGTATGACACGAGACCACAGACAAACATGTGATGTGTGTAGATTGCGTTAGCAAATCTTACTAATACAAATTAAATTTTAGCGAAAACAAATACAGATAAAATGTCCACATAAGCACGTTGATTGCTCGATCTACTTGGGGCAGATCACCCAAAGGACCATGTGCAAACAAAAGGAATGGGTTAATCTCCCTTGTCAATGTTGTAACTTGATGGATTTCAACATCATTCAACAGTCAGACATTAAAGTTTGTGAGTTTGTCAAAGCAGTGTAACCACGAAAGAAAATTCAAATCTCGCTTCCCTCACAGTTTACCGATGACGTGTAAAAACCGTTTTGAACTAATCGTTTTAGAGAAGACCGTGTGGACTGAGTACAGAGGCATGCCAGTGTTAATCCATTCAAATTACCTACACCTGGTGGTCACTGACTTGTCTGTCCTGCTGCACTTGGAGTCCGTCAGTCATGTAGACAAACATCTACATAATACTCACCTGGAATAACTGTGATGTTTATGGCTCTTTCAAAGGACAGTCCTTGTCCAGATAGAGTGAAGGTCCACTCCCCACTGTCTTCGTAGTCAAAAACTTTCTTCAGTCTGTACTGATGATGCCCAGTTTTTTCCGTCAGGCACTCACAGTCCTCATTATCTGAACTGCATTTTCCAGGTGTTTTGCTCAGGTAACATTTCAACTGAGAAACGTGGGTTCCAAAAGCTTTGTGATTGATAGTGATAGTGTAAGACAAAAGCTTGTTCTCGACATGGTCGACTGAGAAACAAACTTCAGATACTGAGTTGTGTTCAATGACAAAAGGACCTGTTGTGTTGTCAATTGAAAGCTTCAACAAACCTGACCACAGAAGAAAATGCGATTCTTAGTCGAGACCGATTGAAACCAACAAAAATGGTGGAGGAATTATTTCCCAGCCGATGGCCAATACGCGTACATAAACACACGCTTCTATTCTAGTAACGAAAAACTTTGTCAAGACGGTTGTGGTAAAGATCGGAACAGAAGCAGCATTTGACAAAATACTCATATAGCTTGTGAAATACAGCATTCCAATCTCACCATACCTGTTTGACCATTCCTACAAACTCAGAGCTCATCACAGTCCCCACCAAGACGAGTTTAGACAAAGCCTTAAAAAATATATTCGCTTACCTCCATATACTGATAAAGATACATACGTGAACACATTTATTCACAGCCATCCGCACATACACAATTGTGAACTTATCAACTTGCATACATATATGACATATGTACCTGCAATGCATTCACACGTAAAAAAACGCATGCACGTTTGTGCAACATCTACCTACTTCTTTCTGGAAGTTTGCAAAGCTCAACAGACTGATTAGTTTCAGGTGAGTCTGAAAGAAAATTCAAATAATAATTAGTCTCTGTCCTTCAGTGATGTACACCTATTAGCTTTCTTTCTTTTTGTCAGTTTCAGTTAATTGGATTATTATTATTATTATTATTATTATTATTATTATTATTATTATTATTATTATTATTATTATTATTATTATTATTATTATTATTATTATTATTATTATTATTATTATTATTATTATTGGCATTCTCTATACTTACGTGCAACAATAGAGATGTGCACACCATTCTTAACAGAAAATCCTATTCCAGCTACTGAAAAATTCCACTCTCCACAGTCCTCTTCACGAAAAGCTTTCGCCATTTTGTACTGGTGTCCATGGAGACATCGACAGTCTGGAGTGCTTGACTTGCAGGTTTCATCTGTTTTGGTCAAAAAACATTTTAAACGAGAGATGTCCGTTCCTGGAGCTTTGTGGTTGATGAAGAGAGTGTAGCTCAGGATGTAGCTAGCGACGTCCTCCACTGAGAAGCGAATCTCGGATGTTTTGTTTGCCTCGAACTTAAAGTGTCCAATAAGGTTGCCAATAATTAGTTTCGGCGGTCCTGATGAAATAAATAAATAAGTTTGTGTCTGAGGTTTCCTTTTCTTGGTGTTACTTGATTCATCAACAGCAGGTAGCAAACGGAGTTATATTTGGTCTTTAAAGCACGTGTCATCAGCATTATTGAAACATTAATGCACACATCTAACATTGTAACGATTATTTCAAAGCTAAAATAATTAACTCTGAGAAAAATATGAAAAGAATGACATTTGCAAGACATTTATCAAACTGATTTTATGAGGAATATATATTTCTGATGACTGTTTCAAAGTTAAGATAGTATCATGGTGTTTATGTAAATTTTTTCCTTTTTATATTAAAAAAAAAACTCACGTGGGACAACAGAGATATTAACAGTCTTGTTAACAGAGAATCCTTTCCCAGAGATGGTAAACATCCACTCGCCACTGTCGTCTGCTTGAAAATCTTTCCTGAGCCTGAATGTAAGTCCATCATCTTCATCCACACACTGACAATCTGTGTATGTCGCTCGACTGGAGCAGCTTTCTAGCGATTTGTTCAAAAAACATTTTAAACGCGAAATATTCGTTCTTGGAGGCTTATGACTGACTACAGCGATGTAGTTCAGGGTGGTATCTGGGATGTCAGAAAGGGAGAAGTAGACCTCCGAGGTTGAATTTCTTTCCACGACGATAGGATCCGTAGAGTTTTTAATTATTACTTTCAGGGATCCTGGAAAAAAATACGTGTACAACTTTATTTTTATCTAACTCGAATAATATAGTTGTAGATAAGATTTTGTGTATTTACTCTTTATTTTAAAAAAATATAAGATAAGAAAATTTTTTTTAATCGTAAAGAAACATTTTGTTACAATAAATGAACACTCACGTGTCAACTACTTATAATCACAGAGACAGACACACAAACAGACCAGCACATAGACATATCAAATATAACTCAATAAGTACTTAGGCATTGAAAACTAAGAAATAATCCTGTTTATGAACATGAGTACGGTAGTTAAAGAATGGTATAAATTAATTTCTCAGAAACGGCCTAACCTGAGTGTAGACAGAAATACTTGGATAGTTTTTTCAGTAATAATTCACACTTTCTATCTTCGAACTTACCTTGCGAGGTGGCAAGAGACTCCACTAGTATACAGCAAAAAATTAAAGATAAACCAGAAAATAAACCTTTCTGCATCATAGCTTGTTCCTTATTGACAGGAACGATGATTAGAAAAAACTTCAGTTAAAAACTGTGAAGCTGTTGATAAATCTTCGTCTAAATTGATACATTTACCAGAAGGTTTTGTCAAAAGGTGACAGTCACTTGATTTGACACGAGCTGTAAAAATTGTGAAAAGGGAAGATATCAAAGACAGTTATATTATTTCTGTGCTTCCTACCGGAAGTTAACAACCCATGAAACACGTGCTGTCAAGGAAAAGATCACACTGACCTGTACTTATTATTATTATTATTATATCCAATTTAAATAAACTTAATGCCAGTTTAAACTCCGAAGCCATCAAAGTTTTAACACACTTAAATATCGGCGTGGTATTGCAAACACTCTAATCGTTCTCGTATGGTGGTCGACAAATCAAAGAAAAAGAAATATACTTTTTTCTGCATATTTTTTTTTTACTTATTTTATTTGTTTTCTTTCTTTCTTTCAATTTGTTAAAAAGGTATTAATTTTATGGTGTAATAAAACAGAAGATAAGAATGCCGACGGTATTTTTAATTATCTTCTTGTATCTTGAATCTCTAGTCTATAGCTCTCAGCTTCTTCCACTCCTCTTTCTTTTCTTATGAATATACAAAAAGAAGATGGTGTTAAATATTTTTAGTATATGCATGTAGGTGATGTTATTATTGACACATGTATTAGCCAACCCCCAATATAGAGGTAAAGCTGTCGAACTAAAACCTCATTGTTTCTTGGCGATCTTCCTGTTTCGTTTCCTGTTCTTCATTCAATCTTTTTTGGCTTAGAGTTCAAAAACACACAGAACATCAAACAATACGACCCACGGGTGAACATATACATACTTCAGTGAGAATTTGTCAGGAAGTTGTTATTGGGAGGACTTTCCTTAATTTCCTTTATTGCTTCTAGAACTGTTAACAAAATGTTTGAAGATCCGCATAAATATCACTTGTTTATTCAAGATAACACGAAGTTTCCTTAACATACGCGTAAAATAAAACAGTTAGACCTTTGTCAAACTTATATTTTTCATTTTCTTTTTTTCTTTTTTTTTCCTTTTTTTACTTCAAAGTCTTCAAACGTTCTTCGAAGAAATGCATTTCTACCAATGGTGGTTCTGCTATTGTCATGGACAGTGTAATAATATTCTTCTCCGCAAATTATGAGGTATGGATAGTAAATATACAAACCTTGTCCAAGCCTCTTTGACAATCTCATCAATCCACGTATTTATGTGTATATTTAAATATTTCTGTCATCCTGTTTGTCTATTTCCACTGTACAGTGAGACATCACTGTCAAAATCTTTTATTAAACTAGGATTTTAATTACACTCTATTTTTTGTTCTCGTATGGCGACTATAAATCGGTCGACGTAGAAAGTAATTCCAGGAAAAAATGCAGTCAGAGCTAGTGTCGAGCTTTCTAAAAGAAAACGATATTTAGTGTTTTCATAGTACTAGGACAAAACAATCGACTATCTACCCTATGACATATCCATTATGAGGTATATCAGCGCTGAGATTTGAACCCACGACCCCCAAGTGTCACTGTCGTGGTGATACACATGTTTTCCACCAACCACCTCAATATATATATAGAGAGAGAGACAGAATTGTTTTCATCGCTGCAGACAGAACTAAGAGATGGAAAGAACATTAACAGGAAAGGGACAAATCAGAAAGAAACACAAGCAGAAATATTTGTTTACACTGGTGAATAGTCTCTCTCTTTTATTGTTTGTATTTCCACTCGTTTCCGTCATGGAAACAATAGAAAATAACTGTCAATAATCAACAAAACAATACATCAGAAAGCACATTGTTAGAAACACCCTAAACTAATCTTCCTTATTTGCACTAATATTTCCGTACATTGATGATGTTCAAACTGATAATATCAGATGACAGGTAAGTGCATCAGCAACACTGACAAAAGATAATTCTTAAATACATACACTCATCCATCCATACTTACATCTTTGCTTTCATGTATCTGCACATATTCCCAAATATATCGACATAAATGTAGATACAGACAAAAATGTACTCACACGTATACACATATACTTTGTGTACAAACAATCTCATGGTAGTTCATGTTAAAAGCGTTGTGTACAAGAGGTGTTCACGTGCCTTCTGTGTTTTTTTAGAAGATGTAGAGAAATGGAAGTCTGTGCTAGACAATGGTCAACATTTGTTCAACTTTTTATATAAATTTTGTCAAAAGTTTGACGCTTCTTTCCTAGACAAAGTTTTGACTAAATCCTCTTCTACCTTCTTTGACTTTTCCTTCTGAAGACTTGTTCACCCTCTCCTACCTGTAGCAGAAGTAGGTAGTGATTGTGTAGTTTATAGACTGATGACCTTTGCACTGGTGTCAAGAGTCAGTAACGGTGGTTCACACATCCAAGTAAAGATGACTCGACACTCGACACTAGGTGAGTATCGGAGCTTCCTCCCTCTGGTCGTCGTCTGCAGGTGTGAGGTACGTCCCGTGGTCGTCGTCGTTGATGCACATGTAGCTGATGTTGTCGCTGGAGTCGTCGAGGGTAGCCGACCGTCTTCTCTTGCGTGGCCGCGAGTACCTGCCTGATGCACGGTTCAAAAGGATAATTTTATCTGTTTTGATACACATCCCAGGTATGCTTTCATATATATAAAGATAGATGCAATGCATAGAGACGGGGCAATTACCAAGAAAATGAGTTTCATTAATATGAAATAGAGAATCTAAAGATATCAGTGAAAACACAGTTTCAATAGCAGGCGAGAAAATTCGTTATCAGAAAACGCTGGATGGATGGATGGAGGGAAGGATGGATGGATACTCCTTACAAAAACTAACCAAGCAATACCTACTTCTGCTAAAGCTTGTTTCCGATTGGAGACGGTCTGTAAGAAGCTCGCACCTGTTCCAGTAAGCAATCGTCATAAAGCATCTTTAACTACATGTGTGTCTGTATGTCTGTGTGTGCGAGAGAGAGAGAGAGAGAGAGAATTGTGGAAAGTACCTGTAAGAAACTCTATTGTGTAAGAAAAAGAATGCTAATATTTCCTCGATATTCTCTTTTTTACTGATAGTATCCTCGATGTCAAGTAGCAGAAGCTAAACAAAGTGTAACTAATGTCAATATTAATCTAATGAAACCACCAGGGCGACAAACAGAAAGATGAATGAACAGTCAAGCAGGAAGGAAACAGAAAAAACAAGCAGGCCAAAATGGAGTTTGTGTGCTACATCGTATCTCTATTGACTTCTTGTCATTTTAATGTCTGTAGAAACACTAGCGTGTGTTTGTTTGTGTGTTTGTTTGTTTGTTTGTTTGTTTGTTTGTTTGTTTGTTTGGTTGGTTGGTTGGTTGGTTGGTTGGTTGGTTGGTTGGTTGGTTGGTTGGTTGGTTGGTTGGTTGGTTGGTTGGTTGGTTGGTTGGTTGGTTGGTTGGTTGGTTGGTTGGTTGGTTGGTTGGTTGGTTGGTCAACATCCTGCAACTGTTGCATTAGGTTTTACTTACAGACTATCTGCGTGATGTTTGACCCCGTCTCTACCTGCTCACAGAAAAAAAAACAGACATTTTGTGCTAAACGACATGATTACCTATGTAGCTATGTAATAATGTAACGATGTAACATCACTCTATTTAGTTATACCATGGACTGTTTCTCAAAAATCGTGCACCCATATTTTGCAATCTAATTATAAACACTTACTTTGTAGACATTAAGACATTGCTTAATTAAGGGGAACCAGTCTCAGTTGACTGTTGCCTTGTATCGCAATGACAAGCTCACACTGAGCACTACTCACTCAGTAGACAGTGACGATGTTCCCACAGGAACCTGTTGATGAAATAGCGCACGCTGATGATAAGCAGCACGCAGGCCAGCGAGACGACGATAACAACGACGACACAGGTGATGACAATGATGAGGAAAATGTCGTCACAGTCTTTGTTGCTGCAGCATTGCCATCGATGTCATTGGAGTACTTTGTTGTTGTTATTGTTGTTCCTCTCAATTTTTCTAAGAAACCAATTCACGACTATACCAGCCTGTGATACTATCAGAAGTATAGGTAGATTTAAAAAAAAACTGTACATTCTTAAATTGTGTTCAGTAAACCCCACACTAACTCCATGGAGCACAAACATTTAAAACAGTTGTAGTAATGAGGAGTGGATTCTTTATGTAATTATATTTCAGAACATCTTTAATAAATTAAAAGTCATAGAAGTTTATCATGCAAACACAATTGCATTCATAAAAATAGAGAAATGAGAGAGAAAGGGTGGGGATAGAATCAGTTCAGTTCTGAGTGAGACCGAAATCGAGGCTGAGAAAACGGAGAGTATAAGGATTAAACAAACGCACTCATTGTCGAAGTCTGGACATGTGAGAAGAAATCAGTCTTCAGTACCGGCGCTGGAACTAAATACCAACAACAAGTGGGATGAATCGTATATTTGCTACAACAAAATAAATAAAATAATATCCCATCTGCTAGTTCAGTAGATTGACCAGAAACCTTACAAGACTTGGTCCTTGGCTGAAGTGATATGATAGACATAACAATATTTTTTACATAACTCTTCTTCTAATAATTATTTTCTTCATTTTTTTCTTCCTTCCATTGCTCTTCACTCGTACTCTGTCAATATAATATTATACTCACGTGACATGACGATAACATTTATAGTTTAATAATAGATATTCCTTTTCCTGAGACAGAAAAAGTCCATTCTCCGCTATCCTCTTCTTGAAAAACTTTCTTCAGTCTGTACTGGTAGCCAAGTGTTTCGTTCAAACATTCACAGTCCGTGTTGCTTGAACTGCAGCTGTCGTCTGCTTTGTTCACAAAACATTTTAAGCGAGAAACGTTTGAGCCGAGAATTTTATGATTGATGAAGATAGTGTAGGTCAGACTTTCATTCCCAGCATCCTCAAATGAAAAGAAGACTTCAGATGTAGTGTTTGCTTCAAAGATAAAAGGACCTGTGCTGTTGGCAATTATTAGTTCTGGGGACTCTGAGCACAAAAGAAAATTTAAAAATCTTTACTTCCGATGTTGATATGAGCATCAAGTTTAAAAGTAATAACAATAAACATGTGACTACACTTTATTACCTTAAAACTTACTTATGTTAATTTACTACTACTATAATAGCAGAACCAAATATTAGAATGAGTAAAGATGAACAGTCTTATAGTCTAGTAGCTTTAGATGCTGTAAGAGTAAGTGGTCCACTGTGTCTAAAACAGAACCTTTCCTTCTGCTGTTTTTATCTTCCCTAATAGATAAGATACTTGGAGGACATGGGCCTGGATTAGTTTAAATCCCATACCTACTGCAGGACAGACAGTAACCATCATGGAGAGCCGGAATAAAGAAAAAAAGAAAGAACTTGTTAAAAATACCTGCATACCTACCCCTCGTGGTTGCAGACAGTAGCACAATTTGACATACGATGGCAAGAGTTTTCAGTGGCATGGTGTGGAGATCTTTCTAGAAGTTTTTATGAGAGAAACTTTGCAATTGGTCACGTGGATGTCTGGATACCTGCTCTTAAAACCGGAAATTTGTCGGAAGAAGACAATATCGCATTTGCATATTATTTCGTCCAAACATTTGCTATTGTTTTATTTTTATTTTGTTTTCCTGTTTCTCTTCTGTTACTATAAGTAACAGCAGTTGTAGTAATAGAAACAGTAGAGTGAACATTAGTATCAGCAGTGGCGAAGGCCAAAAACCCTTAATAAAAGCCTTTACATTCGATAGAAAGATAATTACAAGAAAGACAGACGATTTTATGGTTGATTCGTTTACTTATTTATTATAAAACATACATGTGAGGCAACCATAAGTATCTTCGGTCCATAGATTTTTAATTAACTTGTTAATCTTCATCTGAATAATTCAAATGTTAGTTCAACTTTAACTTTATGCCCTTAATTAAGTCATTGAGAAACTCGTTCATTAGTTCATTCATTGGTTGTTTAATTCGTCGATTTATTTAATAAATAATATGTAAATAGACAGAGAAGGAAAGCGAAAGAATTAGAGAGACAACAAAGAGGAAGGAATTAAAATACGAACCATGAGTCGTGGTTAAACATTGTAGAAACCTTTGAAGAGGACGGAGACGATGACGAGAGTTTACCTTGACTGATTAATAGACCTTCACCTTTTGCTCTTGCTCTTCATTCTTTTCCTCCTTTAATCTTCGATTAAACTGTTAATAAGGATTCAAGGATTGATGTTGGAACAGTTATCTATGTGAAACAAATGTCCTCCCACTTGGAAAACTAATCCCGCTGCTGAAAAAAAAAAACCGTATTGAAGTTACATCTTCCTGGTAAAAAAACATGATTGTTATAATTAAAGCAAACACACGGGAAAGAGGGAGGGCCAGTATCAGATGATAAGTTTCCGCATGTTAATTTGTTTATAGGCTGAATTTTTTGCAGAAGATGAACCCCTCCCTTATCTGACCATCCGACTGTTAAACCAGGCTCAAGCTAACACACCAAACAAAACGAGTATTCATGAACTTTTTCGACCGGTCTTCGTTGGTCATTAAAATCAAAAACTAAAAAGATCTTGTTTAAAATCGGATTTATCTTCGGTGTGTAGGCCAGGATGATATTCTGACATTGTACAACCCATCCGTTGTCCATGATTTATATGTATGTTTGCAAATATGTCCATAATGGAGTCGCATCTAAAAAATATCACCAATACAATGGAGATCATGGGTTCAAATCTCATCTCGGGCACGCTGTTCTTTCTCTGTATGTTGCATTTGTTTATAAGGCTGGCTGCTTTACGTGGTGTAGCCTTAATTCCTCGTTTGTAGTAAGACACTTCCCTCCCCTCTTCCATCAACTCCCACCTAAACAACAGAACAAAACATTTTCCTGAAGAAAATGATTTAAGGGGATAAAATCAAATGGACATGACACATTAAGATAAAAATCTGATGAGAGCGATCTTAAAAGGAGAGAGGAAAGAGCAAAATGATGGTGCCTTGATGATGACGGTAATGAGGAAGACGATAAGGATAATGACAGGAAGAAATGGAATAGGGATTAGGGCAGGGGTAGTAATGGTGGCGATACCCGCTTGTTTCTCATCCTCTCTGGTACTTGTGCACTTTCTTTTCTGGCGGCAGTTAGCGTGTGACAGTAAAATTAGTTTCTATGATATTGTGCAGATGTGCAGATGTGCAGTTAGCATGCAGTGTAATTGTCTGTAATATGTGATTCTTGTTCCTCAATATGTTTATGATTAAAATGTTTTCAGTAAACGTCTACTTTAAAATAATGTGTTTAGTGCAGGTGACTGATCTGCCAAATTCATATCACGGTGATATAAAGCAGTATGAAGGGTATCAATCATAAAGCTTGTCGCCCTATGCTTCTCGAGAACTTACAGGAGTATAATAAATTAAACTAATAATAAAGCATGGTATATAATGGTCGATGCAATTAGAATAATGACTGGCTGTTCAGGAAGACCAGAGGTGGCATTGTCGGCTTATCTGGTTTCCTCCTCCTTCTTCTTCTCCTCCTCCTCCTTCTCCTCCTCCTCCTTCTTAACCTTCACAGGTAACTCGTCGACTCATTTTTTTAATAAATCATTTTACATTTTTAACACATACATCATGATATTCTACTTCTAAACTAAACACTAAAGTTGTAAATTATACTGTAATGCTTATCTTGCAGTATTATTTAATCGTTACCATTTTTTTGAAGGAAATATTAATTTTATTTTTAAGATAAATTTCAGTAAATATTTCCGTCACGATTTCCTGTTAACTCAAGATGGAGACAAATAAGCAATGTCTCTGTTTTCTAACATTAGTGGTCAGGAAGGTGACTTCTACTTTCGAACAGGCATCAGAGCAGATAAAAAATGACATTGGTGAGTGGAGTTAATTACTAGATCATGTAATGAGATGTATGAGAGCCATGGCTGTGAGAGGGAGGCCTTGTGGAGGATATCTTGTCGTCTGCAAGGTTTTATTCCTATACTTGTCAACATCGCAAGGTGGGTACAGCAGACCATGGTGTTCTTGTAAGATCTTAAGACTGTGAATTCTGTTCTGTTTGAAATTTTCTTTGCCCATATTTTACTGTAAGAGGAAGCAAAGGTTCACAATGCAATGCAAAACGGGCTTTTTCAACTCAAATTACATCCTGTACATTGAATTTAGCGAGTAGAGACCTACTTTCATCTACAATTTTTATCCTGTTTGACTTCAGCTAAAACTAAAAGTTGAAACTTTAACTTTCTATGTCTAGGGTCACCGACACTTACAATACTCAACGCTACAGACCCGTTGGTGCTTGAACCAAACACAACATTGGAAGTCTTGTTCTCCCTAAAGGATGTCGGGAGTGACAATCTTACTTATGCAATCTTCGTCAATCATAAAGCCCCTGGATCGAACATCTCTTTCTTAAAATGCGTCTTGCAAAAAACACCCGAGAACTGCAGCTCAACCAAAAAAGAGTGTAAATGTAGTGGTGGACATGAGTACAGCCTGAAGAAAGGTTTTCAAGAGAAAGACATGGGAGAATGGACTTTTACTACTTCTGTGAAAAAGGTCTCTACTACAGCAACAATAAATATTGCACGTGAGTTTCTCATGGCTCCTTATGACACCAAGTTATCTTCTCTTTCTTTGCTCATTTAACGGGACTTGCAGCTACTGGGAAATACATTTACAATAACAAGAGTAGATTACTGCTCTAAATGACTGATGTTCCATCCATTTTTTCTTAAATCACTAGAATTTACTACAAAGTATATTGCTAATCTTAATTTCTACAATAAAATGCATTTTCAATCTTTTAGAAAAAACAATTTCAAACTATCCATCACCAAATATAGTTTGGGTTCTAGGGGTACCTATGTCGTCGAAATCCCAGGTGTTTGCATTCGGTGTATACTCGTAAAGATGCTGACAGAACCTGTTTAAAATGTACCGGAAACAAATCCACAACGGGAATTAGAAGACATTTGCACTCAGTTAAAGAATTAACAAGCAAACGTAGGTACAAACATCTCCATACATTGCAAGGCATACAGATTGTGACTAATTAACCTTTAGTTTTAGCTCTTCAGCTTGCTAGGGTCTTCAAAGTGAACTTATTCCTGATGGCTTATTAATTCATCCGCCTTCGCACACCCAGGCAAGGCCTGCTTGCTAATCCATATTAAGGCTATGATCAACAGTATGTCAAATGGTCTACAGTGTCATCAGGATTAGGGCAGATAGTCGTGGGAAAATAGTCTAGAGTATGGTGAGAAGCAGGTGGGATATGATGAAAGGAAGGCCAAGCGTATGTCTAATAGTCTGTGGTATAAAGACAAGGCGACGAGGCCAATCGCATTATAAAGTGGACTTTACTCTTGAATATCAGATGGACTTGAATAGATCAGATAATCTTGAGTAGGATGGAGAATAGGTTAGACAGTCTATGATTCAGAAGGTCAGTAGAGGAGATAACCCAGTGTAGATCAGCAAGATGCATGCTCTATTTCTCTTCATGGTAATGATAATCCTTTGACCTCATTGTCAGTCATTTGCTTTGCTCACATAACACCAGCATATTGGATATATTATTATTATTATTATTATTATTATTATTATTATTATTATTATTATTATGCGATTTTTGTTCAGCATCACAGTAGGTGTAGTTTTTCGATTTCCTATTTAAAGGAAAACAAAATTTGAAGAGGCGAATATGTTCTTCCTCATTTCTCTGTGTGTGTTCTTCCCTTCCCTGCATCTTTCTCGTTCACTTGCCTTTTTTCTCAATGCATGTCAAACCAAAACAATCTCATCTCTCATCACATTCCTTCTTTGAAGCACTGGTCTCAATTTCACAAGTCCTTTTCATCACAGGCCAAGGCCACTTGACCATCGACAACCACACGGACCCCATCGTTGTTCAGGAAGGTCAGAAGTTTGACATTCTCTTCTCACTTCACGAGGTTCCACTGCCTTACAGAATAATCATTTTGCACAGAGCTACTAACTCTAACGTGCCCCACCTAACATGTGTGCTGTTTGTGTCACGTGACAACTACACGACCAGTGATAGCGAAACCTGTCGACCTCTGACCCAGGAAGCGCGCCGCCATGTTTACAAGCTGACAAAGACTTTTAGTTTACACGAGAGCGGGGAGTTGATCTTTCAAGTCATGAACAAGCTGAAAAAACAACAAAACATTATTGTAAAGCGTGGGTATTAAATAAATGAAATGTAGGCTTGTATTTACTCCGGAGTACTGACTGTTGCATTGTGGGCTTGTATCTAAATGGCTTCCTGCTTGGCTTAGAGCTTATACCTAACAATATATACTAATTATAGGTTTGTGGGTTGTATATAATAATGAGTGTTGATTATTAACATGTAGATTTTACCTAACCCCAGGGTTACTTTATTTAAACATGAGGAAGTGTACTTCATCCTCAATAATTGAACCCTACGCAAAATTATTTCTATTGTTGGGAACTGCATTGGATAAAAGACAGTAAATACTAGTATTTACAAGTAGTATGCAGTATCTTTGTTTTGGATTTTAAAGGTGAGTACATGGGACTGTCTTGGGCTTGAATTTAATCGCAGGTATTAAATACTGGTTTGTGGATTTTTTTTTATCCTGTTAACTTGTTATTAATTTACGTGCTTATATGTATCAGAGGTACTTGTTAAAAATAATAGATATAATCAGATAAAACATAAGCTCGACACGTTTCTGTATATCCGGTTTCTCTAAAAGTGTTGGGATGTTTGTTATTATGCTCGCATAATATGTGTGTGTGTGTTTGTGTGTTTTGTGTGTGTGTTTTCATTTTACAGGAAGTTTAACAACTCCAGCTGAAGAAGAAATCAGGGAACCCTCAAACGATGTCACCTCACCAGGGAAAGCTAGTATCCAGACCTCACCAGAGGCAACTTTTATTCAGAGTTCACCAGATAAAACTGTTGGCCTAACCTCACCAAGGAATCTCCTGTCCAGACCTCATCGCCCAATAGTTGCAGTCCCACTGTGACAGAAGCTTCTTGCCCTCCGACAACTGCTGCAAATGGTGAATGCCAAGTCATTGTCTTCATCGTCGCCGGCACATGTGGTCTGATGATCGTCTTCAACATCATCTCTTGCTCTTTCTTCTACGCCATAGCCAAGCAAAGTCGCCGTGTCCTGGCTGCGCCTGCTTCTGGTGAGTTGATGCAGTTTATTTTGCATTCTTATATCAACAGCAGCAGGACAAAGAATCCATGTAGCAAGAACACATCTTTCAATGTACATCCGGGATATAGCAGGTCGGGTAAAGCCGGTGTCACCTAATTCTTATTAAAAAAACATTTAAGAAAATCCTCGATCTTGATTTACTACAGGCCTTGTAAAATCTACGCCTCCTTAAACTTTGAAGAGCTCTAATGAATGGCCGACAGTTATATACTCATTTGTGAACTATTAGAAATGTAAAAATTCAACAATTTGATCCTTTCTTCAATCTCTTAACTTTATTTTTCGGATGTCCGTGGGCAGTCTGTGCTATAACAAGGTTCTTTTGTGTCTTCCAGGTCAGTCAGAGAGCAAGACGAGGAGACTTGACATGTATGTATCTTTGCTGCACACCTCATAGTGGTATTTCTTGAAAAAAACTGAAAAGATGAATCGGACAAAAGGGTGCGTGTATGATGTACAGATGGTCGAGGTAGACGTCTGGCTGGCTGCAAGGATGAACATACAATATAAAAAAATATTAAAAAGTATACAAATCTGGACATTTCTATGGCTTGTTATTGTTATTTTGAGTTGTGTTTCTGTTCCGCAATACAAGCGTGATATCATGTGTTGTGTCACAGGGATCCTATACAGAAGCCACAATTCAGCTGTAACTCCTGGAGAGGTGGGTACGATGCTAAGGGTCTAGTGGAATGCAATTTGTCTTCTTATGGCGGGATAAATAAGATAATAAAATTCCTAAATCTGGGTTAATAACTCCTTTTTATTCTTGAGATACACGGAAATAGAAATGTTCATGCGCAGATGCCAAAAATCCTGATGAATTAGTCTATAATGTTCCATTGGCTTAGGTCTTCCCATTTAAACGGTTTTAAGGAAATGGTATCTTTTTTCTAAGTATTGCTAGTTATTAGAAAAATTGACACCTTGCTAGGTCTTTGACTGTTTTTTTAACTTTTCTCAATTTCTCTTCTTTTCTCTTTCTCTCTCTCCCCATCACTCACTCTGGCTCTTGTCGTGGACCTTTAGTTCACACTCTTAAGCCATTTGTCTGTCTCTGTGTATCACTTTGTCTCATTGTCTCACTCTTCCTGTTTCACTGTCTCTTTGATTCTCTCTCTCTCTCTCTTTCTTTCTTTTAATTCATGCATCAGTTTATACTGACACTTCCTCAAAAATTAATATTTTTCTTTTTGTCATTCTTTTCATCCCTCAAATGCTTATATCTCGTTTTATCGATGCTTTAAACATTTTGTCTTTGTGGACATTTGTACATCTTCGCTTTGATGTTCGATCATACAACTTTTCATGTGCTTTTTACCCCCAAGAACTTGTCTTTCCTTTTTTAATCATTTCTCAGAAAAGAAAAAGCTCACAGCCCGCCCTTCGACCTCCAGCTCCGAAGATGACGTCAGCTACGCATGCGTCTACGTCGACACCGGACTCTTCCCGATCTTTGACGAGTAGAGCGACAATCAGAACGAGGCTATTAAATAATACCTGAGCAAAGAGAGTATTTTCATAAACGGGTCGAAAACCAGGTACAATGCGGAGGAGAACAAAGGTTCCCACCTACAGGTAGTTCTGTTTTCCGGGAAACTGTCAGAAAATGTTTTTCTTTTTTTTCTTCCAGGAAGCTGTCTTCTAAACGATTTGTTGTAGTTTTGTTTTGAAGAGTGAAGAGCAAGTGGAACAAGAGCTTTTGCTTTATTATTTGATGTAAAACAGCCACGCCTCTTCCTTGTATTATTGTTCTCTCAGAAGCATTCAAAACTGAAATCAAGTTTTATTACATCATTCTGATTTCACACTTATTGACTTTCATCTGCTGTCGATGGAGCTTTCTTCTTTATTTGCTTTTTTGTTTTGTTTTGTTTTGTTTTGTTTTGTTTTGTTTTCGGTTTGTTTTTAATTAGTAGAAGCAAGCGATGTTGTTTTCAAGTGAAGTTAAGTTCTTGTAGATAATTAGTAAAGGTGTACATAACACAAAAACTAATACCATCGTCTTTCTACCAATTCATGCATTTATGAATACACAGACACGCACGCACACAGGCATGGACACAGGTAAACAGTAAAATACTTTTATAAGACATTTATCGTCAAACTCCTAGAAAAGAGGCAACAGATTTGATACTTATGGAGCATGTACCTCTAGTCACCTATCAGTAAGCCTGTGTCCAAGCCTCTGTGTTGAGCTACACAAGTGACGGTCATGTGACTGCGAGATATGTCAAGGCTCAATCAGTCTCAGTGACTATGTTATGGAGTTTCTGGACCGTCCCCGAGATTAAGACTTGTCCTGTGAAGCCAAAGTGTCCAGAGAGATTGAAAAATCGTCCCCAGACACAGTATTTGATCATTTGTTCTTTTTAAAATGAGGCAAATGTAAATACAGGTGATTTCAATTGTTTGCTTCCTGGGTAAGCCTAGCAATAACCTATCCACGTGACTTTATGCTCTTGCTTCTAGAGCAACAGTAGTTTCTCACATAAAGATAACACACACTTGAATTTCTTTGGAATTCTAGGATATTTGTGTGAAATATTGTAAATGCTGAAAATTTTGTAGGATTCAGCTCACTGTTAGTAGGATTATGACTGCTTACTTCTATTGCTTCTTGTTTATTATATTTGTGGTTTTCTCCAGCACGAAGCTCTATGCGATCTTTAATTTCAATACTTTTTACTACAGAATAAAGATTTCAGTAAACTGAATTTATTTGTGTGTGTGTGTGTGTTTCGCGTGCGGGCATATTCCTGTAAAAAATTGAATAATGCAGATTACCGACATCATGAAAGTTTGATGGGTGAGGTTTCATCTGTGACCCACCCTACCCCCAATCGTTCACACCAATCAACAAAACAACACACACAGATATACATATCACACACACTAGACATTGATACAAGTTATGTTCCTTGAAAAATCAGAACGACCTGTCACACGGAAAACTTAATGTTGATGGAGATGATCACAGGACGAAATGAACGCCAACGTGATGAAGACTGCAGCAATAGATTGACAGTGGACATGGTGATAGGTAACAGAAGTATATTCACAGGGACAGAGTGCAATGTAACAGAGATATATTCACAGTTATGTCCAAAATAAAACATGAGACACAAGGAAACGAAAACTTGTCTTTGTCCTTGCACTGCAGGCTGTGTCCTGTGCTTCGTCCTGTTTACTTTATTTTCTTTTTTGGAAAAGATGGAGGTTGGGGGTGGGATTAATTACTATGGTTCGATGCTACTGTCACGTGTATTATTGCGGAAATTGATTAATTCAAATCACTGACCCCTTGAAACTTTCCTTGTTCATTTTCCTTTTCCGTGTGCCTGGAAGAGAGATAACTGAGGTTAATTTGTATCCACTTGACCCCCTCCCAACACAGACATGCACACTCACAAAACACCACACACACACACACACACAGTTACATAAACATGCATGCACACGAGTGCACACACAAGAGCTGTTAGAAGTTGATATAACATAGGATTCTTGGCTGTACAAGATCGACATTTCAGTTATGTTTGGATTTCAGCTTAATAGTAAACAATATTATGATATTCAATATTAAGCGATTATAAGCGACAATGGTTATGATGGTTATGTCAGTGGTAAAGGAATAGACAGGAGCAATATCGCATACACGCAACCTTATGTTTGATGCGCATACAGACACCAAGCCATTGCAGCTCCATCATTACTAAACTGAGGGGATTGCTCAGAGGGTGCATTATGGGTGTATTCAAAATTTTTGTCAAAAACAAAAACAATGAGACACACAGGGAAACGAAAAATGGTCTCTGCCCTTGCACTTCAGTACAGTGTTCTGTGTTTTATCACGATCTTTTATTTCCTTGTTTTTGATTGGTGGAGGATGGGTGTGGGGTGAATGATGCTCAGTGCTACTTTGTTTGGGGTTTGTATGAGGACAACAAGTCCTTTCTGAGCACGCGAGTGTGTGTGGTGATTAATACTAATTACTCACCCCGTGAAACCTTCCGTGTCTACTTTCCATTTCCGTGTGCATGGAAGTGAGATAGTTCAGGTCAATCTTTGTCCACTTGCCCTCCGACCTAACACACACACACGAACACAAAGCAACACATACACAAGTATCGTTACATAAACACACATGCAAGCGTCCATACGCACATTCGTGTGTGTGTGTATGTGTGTCTATATGTGTGTGTGTGTGTGTATTTGTGTGTAAGTGTGTGTGTGTGTGTGTGCGTGCGCACGTGTCTAATGTGGTGTATCACAGGAAATCCAAGAAGATATCAGTTCCTGATCAGAGTGCATATGCTTTCTTCTGTCAAGGAAGTATCAATGTGGGATTGCATGTAACGTTAGCTTTAAAAGTCTATACTTACATAACCTGCAACAGTTTCGATTCGGTAAGCCTGCTCGCTGTTACAAGGAGCTACTGGGTCTTGGTTGACAAGAGTGAAAAAAGGTGGGTTTGCTTCTTATGAGTGCTTGCGTTTTTCTACTCGCGTAAAAGTGAATATTTTCAATACTTTATATGTCAGTTTTGCTTTATAATTAAGGAGGCATTGTCCCCACTCTTTTACCTGTCTTTAAAAGCGATATTTTTTGAGGCAAGAGTAAGTCGTTGCCATGGAGCAACCTGGGGAAAACAAGGACAAACGTCTTGTTTCCGAAGTTTTAAAGCGGAGTCAAGACCTGGGATGTGTTGTAGCAGTGAAGATGATAAAATGGAACGTTATAAGACTTAATCAAATTTCTAGCAAAAGTTAATAAATGTGTTATAAGCTCTAACATTATTACAAATATTGTTTCCTTCGTTTCAGAAATTCTTTCTACAAAACTCACAAATGGATCGTAGTCAACTCCTTGGCATGGTTCTTGTGGCTGTTCTCGGACTGAACACAGTCCAAACTAAGAACTGTTGTGCCCCTGATCAGTGGCAAGGTTTACTGAGTAAAACTTCTGGTGTTAGCAGAAATGGACCAGGGAGGCTTAACTATGGTATTTATATCCATGAAAACAGAATTACTGATCATGGCTCCATGTTTGAACGAATTTTATTGCTGAATTTGTTCTACTGTAATTGTGAAGAAAGCAATATTACAGCTATTAATTTGCCCACAATGGCCCTACTTTTGTGTTTACATTTACTTAACACTTAAATCATTTCAGTTACATAGACTGCTAACTAATTATTTGCTGCTTCGTATTTCTTAGTCTCAAAGTTTGATAACTTTTTGAAATCTGTCTGCTGTTTTTAGTATTTTAGTAAAAAATATTGATAACTATTTTCTGTCTTTAAAAGTATTTTTAGTCACAAAGATTGCGAACAATTTTGTCTGTTTTCCGACTGACCAGACTGAATCTTACATCTACTACGACTACACCAACCTACGCAACGCTGCTTTTATGAACTTCACCAACCCAGCGGGACAAGTGTTCTCCTATGAAAATCTTCTGCTGTACAACAAACCAAATGTATGTAATCAAAGACAAAGACTTTCAGACTTCCTTCTTTTTATTTCTGCTTTAGATTACTTAAAATACTAATACAAGATCAACAGATATAATTTTAAGATTACATCTCTACAAATGGTGTTGGTTAGCACTGAGTACAAAATATGTTATTTTTTTCTCTAATTCAAACATTTAAAAAGTTGATTACTGTGGCAGTTAAATCTCTTTTATTTAAATTTATGGAAGTACTACAGAGTCAAACTTAACAGTTTATTCATTCTATTGTCATCAAGATGCCTTGAAATGTAGTGTACAGCTTTATCTCTGTGTTTAATAACGATAAACAAGTTTTTAAAAGGTTATTAATTTTAGTGTAGTTGGAGAAAATTCATTTGCAGAATTTCAGAGTAACTGTGGCCAATATTATAAAGCTTTGTGATAATTTTATTGTCAAGCTTCATTAAACTTCTTTTTTGTGATTGACAACTAAATTCAGCATCATTACTGTGTTTGTTTTTTATCACTTGCAGAATGGTACTTTGTATCATTTGGACTTGAAGACCAGGAAGTGCTTGGTGAAGAAAGTGTCTTCTCCTTTTATCAGATATTGTATTCCAGGTAAACTTTCAGAGTAAATTTGAGTCTTATACACATGTCAAATTTTTATGCTAAATTATTCTCTCGAGACACACACACACACACACACACCTAAGATAGAAGTTAGTCATTTAACTGCTCCCACCTATTAAGATATTTTGTTGCAGACACTGCTCAGAAGGTTGCTGACTTGACCTTAGGAGCTGCAACTGAGTCTCTGCCAGTCACTGTATATTCCCTAAAGGAACAAAATGCAACTGTTCACCATTTTATCACAGTCACTCAAAAGCAGTGCATCCCTGTTTCTCAAGTAATCCTTGAGAATTCTAAAGTAGGTAAGTAAATCATGTAAACAAAATTCGTACCGGTATAACTGTCTTTAATCATGGTTCATAAATGTTTGTACAAAACATATCAGTAATTAGAATTTCTGGGCCAATTTTTTTTATATCGATGCCCATTTCTTCTCCCTTATTTTCCCATATCATGTGAAAGTAGTTAGGTAGCCACTGTACACATTAGTCAACTGTAAAAAAAAAACTGCGTCAAGCGGGTATCGAACTGACAGGAGTTCGTTCTTTGAGCTTTCTCATCGTTGCTCTACCTTTAATGTTATTCCCTTCTCTATGTCGAACCTGGAGATCAGAAAATATGGTTTTACAAAAGAGTTCATTTCGTAAACAAAGAAAATGCACATTTGTGACCTACTATTTTTCAAAGAATAAATAAGAACGAAAGTGGATTCGATGCCTAATGATCACCATCATCTAGTTGTTTCTATTGTATGTGCAGAGGAAGCCATGAGTTTCACTGGATATGGCAACATTCAACTTGAAAATATCACAGCCCTCTGTCTTTAATGTGCCTCCAGAGTGTAAAGGTCCAAATCCATTGGATTCAGAAAAGGTACTAACAATAATGACTCGGGAGGGGATGAGAAGAATAAGGGGATGAGCCAAGAAAGGATTTTTATGAGTTTAAAGATCATGCAAAGATATGAAAAGTCGTCAAGCATCATGCTTAAGTATAAAGAAGTTTATAAAATATCATTATATTATATAAAGCATTTAATTAAACATCATGCTGAGATATGAATCAGTTGAAAAGTTTTTTTAATTCATTCTCAGTTGAATTTTAATTGTTTGATATTATGCAGCAATGTCATCATATTTTCTGTTTCAATTCAGATTTTTCCAGAGCTTTTCGTCAAAACGTCCATTACCAGCCATTTTCTTTACATGTAAAGAGGATGTGTCGCAGCCTGGTGTAAGAAGCATATATTCTGAATAATCAAACTGTTGGATTCATCCATAAGATTTGATGTTGGCATATAAAATTTTGGCTAATTTTCTGACTGCGATGTAAATTTCTTTCTCGCAGGCAACAATTATTGTAGACTGTTTAGCGCCATTGTTTGTGTTTTTAAATAATCGTTTTGGACAAAGTTTTTCACTTGTAGATAGTAAAATGACATTACAATACATCAGAGGTTGATAGGGAAATAACCCATGTGATGTGGTAGCCAGTCTGTTATAACCTTATGTTTATTTGTTTCTCATTTTTATCTTATTCTATCAACCACAAATATTTTGATCGGATCGAATGATGAGATATTGGCACACGATTATCATTTAGTACAAAGACAATACTGTACAGATGTACTACAAATCGTTTGTACTTTGGCTGTTTTCATAAATTCTGATCTGAAACTATCAGCCGATTGTCTTTCTTTTGTGAGTTAAATCGGGTAATCATTAACATTTGTTATTTACATTTCTGAAGTTTATTACTTATATTTTGTGTTGAGACAGACAGACAGACAGACAGACAGACAGACAGACAGACAGACAGACAGACAGACAGACAGACGTTTCATGATGTTGCAATTTTTTCAATGTAACTCATATCTGCTTATACACGGATGTTATTTTCATCCTCGTCACCGGTCTCGAAGGATAAAGGCCGAGAAGGAGGAAAATTACAAAGTTATCTCAGATTCGTGTGAAAATAGAAGATGGACTCAGAGAAGGAAATGAATATTGATTATGCCTTTATACTAAACAGTTTGTTCTGTTGTTGATTCAATTTACTTTATTTCCTTGTATTGAACAAATTGGAATAAATGACTAGAATTCTACACTATTGCTCGCCGTGTTATCAGCCTTAGCCGATCCTCCTCACCATCCGGACTTCTGTCGAGTGTGTTCACATTTGACTGCGGAAGAATATTTCTTTACATTCTGCCTTGACCTCTCTTTATGTTTAAGTTGGAGATGCAAGTTTACCATCAATATTTTCCATGCTTCCCAAATGTGAATTCACAGGACACACACACACAGTGGGAAAGAAGAGAAATACATTAACTTATTATAAACTTTATCTAGACTGTGTTCCTGTAGCCTTTTTCTCACACCTTGGGTGGTTTGAACAAAAGAGTGAGTGCGCTTGTTTTTCTGTTCGTTTCTTTGTTTGTTTGTTTGTTTGTTTGTTTGTTTGTTTGCTTGCTTGCTTGTTACCAGCAATATTTGCATCTTCAGGGAGGGGGTTGCGTGTTCATCACCCAGTAATTTTAAGCTGGTTTATATATATGTATAATGTCCTGATGTACCTGTAAATCACAGAGATAGAGAGAGCAATGTGTGCGTGTGTTCGATCACTAATATGTTTTATCTCCGAAAATCCCATATTTAGTATTGTCTTTTCAGGGAAGTAGAATCAAGGTGCTCACACCAACAATCTCTAGGCTGATAACAGTAGCTATAAAAGTGAAGAAGTTTAGTTCCCACAGCAGTTTCGAGTTCTCTTCAGGCTGTTAGAAAAACTGTTGTGTCTTGGCTGAGAACAGTCTGAAAGGTGGGCAGTCCTCTCTTCTCTATTTGTTGGAAGCATTTCAGATGTTTCTTCAATAACTAAATGAGTTAAATCCGATTGTAATTACTCTGTACATCGGTAACAATGATTTCGACAACTCTTTAATTGGTGTTGTAATACACAAGACTTTAAAACGAGAAATCCTCTAACAGCCGAGTGAGACTCATTTCTAGTTACACAGAAGCCTGCTAAGTTGTCCTGTTAAAGCTGAAGCTAGACGATTGCTAATGAGATAAAAGAAAATAAGCAGCCATCTGCAAGTGTCAGTTCATCGGAAACCTTCAGTGTGGTATGTATATTCAACTCACAATGATTAAGTAGACAGTAAATGAGAAGGTCATTAGGTGACAGGCTGTAGAATCCTACAATCCTAAAAGAGATGAATCATGAGTTTTGCAAAAAAACAAATGGCATAGAACTCTGTATTTTTTTATTTTTTCATTTCAGAAATTCTTTTTACAAGAATTACACAATGGATCGTTTTCTACTTTTTGGCATCATTCTTGTAGCGGTTCTGGAACTGACTGCAGGCCAAACCAAAAACTGTTGTTCCCCCGACCAATGGCAAGGTCTTCAGAGTGTCACCATTGAAAGACAATGGGGTCCAGAATATGTATTAAACTTTATATCTCTAGAACAAGTGGTATTCAAAGTACCTAATATACCTGTAGTTTGATGTTTTAATTAGAAATAAATGTAAGTTCTATCTAATTTTATTCTTTAACTTCTGTTTAAAGGGTTTTAGTGAATGCATGAACACTGGTTGTTTGTACGCCTACATGTGCACATGGTTGTTTGTATGTTTACATGTGCACATCCTAAAAGCATCTTTTCAATGATCACTTTTTGTCTCTGGTTTGTTTTGTTGCTACACAGAAAGTCAATTACTTATCTTATGACTACACTAACCAACGTGTGGCTTCTTTTGTGAATTTCACTGACATATCTGGACATGTTTCTTCCTATGAAACTCTTGAGCTGTACAGTGGACCAAACGTGAGTAATCAGGCACATGATTACTGCTTTATATTTACTCCAAGAAACCAATACCAGATCAGCATATGTACTTCTCAGTTTGCATTTCTTAGAAAGACGTGTGTTAGTTGCGACAACGTGCACTCTTCTTGTCTATATTGCAAAAAAAAAACTTTATGACACCTCTTTAAATTTTCCTTAAAGAAGCGCTTACCGGTAGCTAAATGAATTATTATATGCTTATTAATTCCACACTGGTTATAATGACGTGTGTAGTCTTTTATTTATACAGTCTTTTACAATAAATTTCTAACATTGCTGGAAGTGTTTGAGTGAAATTCTTGAGAGTGAATGATTTTTTAGTGTATTTGTGGTGTATGCAACCATTGAGACTTTACCCCATGCAATTTTTATATCTTCACTACACTTGTCTCTTATGCCGAAAATCGATCTTTTTGTTAAACTTCAATAAACCCCTTTTGTGGTTCACTTTGTTCCTTTAAGCCTGAAACTAAAAAATTATTCTTGTCTTTTTCTACTGTTTGCAGAGTTGTACGCTGTATTATCTCGACTTGAAGACCAGGAAGTGCTTTGTAGACAAACTGCCCCTTTCTTTTAGGAGATTCTGTGTTCCAGGTAGACTATCATAATTAGAAGTTATAGATCCCAGATCCCACAAAAACAGCATTAATACAAGCATTTACTTCAACAAAAACACAGTTTAAGATTGAAAAAAATCAGAAAACATCCTTGAAAACAACATGGCAATAAGAATTAATTTCTCCAGTAAGGGAAATAATCAGGAGAGAACAATACCATTTAACCTGTCTGGTACAGTCTTAGTTTCACTACAGGTTTTATTTTGTCTTCTGTTTCATATCGTCTGCATATATGTGTTCATTCGTAGTAAAATTTCTAGCAGTCCACTTATTCCCGAAGGTATTTTATACTTTGGTAATTGATTAGCATTCAAAGCAAACTCCTAGTGTATGCTGTTACATTCCCATTACAATAGGTTCATACATGTCCTTATAGTAGTTGTCTCTTACTAAAGGTGTTAAAATTTAATTTTTAATGCCAAATATGCACTAACATTCGCGTATACACACACAAACACACACACATACCTATGGAGTTGGACTCATGATAATCTACTAGATATTTTCATGGTATATGTGTTTTTTGTGCAGACTTGGTTCAGAAAGTTGGCGATTTTACCTTAGGAACTGCAACTGAGTCTCTCCCAGTCACTGTATATTCTATCACGGGACAAAACACGACATCTCAAGTCTTTATCACAGTCACACGCAACTTGTGCATTCCTGTTTCTCAAGTGAAAGTTTCAGATATTAAAGGTGAGTTTAATATAAATAAATGTTATGTTTGTAACTGTCTTTCCTCCTTGTTCATAAATGTTTAAGTAAATCCTAAACGTGGTCATCATACACTTAAGTTTTATGCTTTGTGCTTTGTTGTTTTAAAGAATAGATAAAGTAACATTGATAGTTTTTATTAATTTCAGACACTAGTGTGTTAAAAAAAAACTTTATTGGCCCATTCTTTTTAAAACAATTTTGAAAGGTTACATTCACATTCATATAAGAAGGATCTTTTGATTTTTTTAAACTTATATACTACTAATATCAGAGATTCATAGAGTGAACACCACACAGACATACACCTAGTCTTTTACACCTGTTTTTTCACTCTACAAACAACAGAACAACTAAGGTTCTCTCACTCACACGTTCTCCATTCTCAAAAGTTCTAGGCCCTGTGAATACAAAATGTCTTTATTTCTTCCCATACGGACAAAGTCTATAAGATATTCGGCCACCGGAACTTGGTACAATATGTTTTGTGATACTGTGAAGTAAATTACAGTTTCTGTTGTCAATACTTGACCTTAGTCTTCAGGCAGGCTTATTTCCCCTTCTACGCTCGGCGGAGAATTATTTCCCCTGACTCGTACACAGAGAAGGAAATTCTTTGGAGGAACAATTTTTACAGAAATTACTTGAAGATTCCACAGCAATCGTCCGAGTGACCTCTGTGGCTGTATTCGGTAAACAACTTCCCAGTCTTACGGTGGGCAGGCGAAACTTCTTCGGGGTAAACTCTCCTCTTGTAAACTCTTGTTCCCGGTTGCACACAGCTTCCCTCAAGCAGACGACATGCTAGTTACCTCTCCTCTCCCTTTTCTCCCATAGTGCGAAATCACCTCAGGGTGGAAGCACTTTCCTCCTGAATCAACCAAGCAACTAACCAACCAACCAACCAACCAACCAACTAACCTGTTAGCAAAGCGTCTGGTTTGGACCGCTGTTATGGCAGGAATGTAGACTTTTGTTCACTCACCCCAGAGCCCAGGAGTAAGCTGCGCTGACAACTACTCACGCTCATATAAATCATGTTTCTTCACTCGTACACACTTAGTACACTTAATTTTTGTTTGTTTTATGTGTTTGTTCTGTGTGCAGATGTTTACATGAGTGTAGATGGATATGCTGACATTCAACTAGGCATAAAGCAGCCATCCGTCTTTGATGTGCCTCCTGAGTGTAAAGGTGCAATACCATTGTATTCAGACAAGGTAATAGCAATGATGACTAGGGTGGGCTTTTGTGGGTGGGGAGGGAGAGGTTTAGCCAGGAAGGGATTTGTACAAGTTGATAAAGGAGTCCATAGCTTGCGGAAAAGCAGTTACGTAGTTAACACATTGACCACAGCTATTGACCATGTGTAATAATAAAACTTTTGGTCAATCTTTAAGTTTTGTGGTCATAATTGTCCAATAAATAAATAAACCTGTTAACTCAGTATATATTGTCTTCTATTTTATCTGGTAGTTATTTTTTCAAGATTTTTCTATTTCATTCAGATGTTTCCAGAGTTTTCAGCCAAAGCATCCTTTACCAGACGTTTCTTTAACCTGTAGCCACTGGTCACAGATATGCTCTGCCGGTGGCAGAAACACATTTTCAATTATCAGTCTATTGGACATCCTTCAGATTTCACATCAGCAGAAGCAATGTTTCTACTAAATCTGTCATTCCAATATGACCTTTTTTATCTGCATCAGTTTAATGTTGAGCTTGTTTTACTATTTTCTACACAAGGTTGATTTTGTACTTTTAAAAGATTCAATTGTCTTCACATGTACATGATTTATTGGATAATATGATCTAAGGATGTTAAGTCAAAGGAAATGAAACATGTGCCTGTATAACCCAGCTGCTGTAAACATGTGGGTTTTTTTCTTATTCTTTTAAAAGAATATAGAGCCTACTTATCTTTGAGAAACGTTGCCAGCATGAAAAGTATGTAGAGTATCCAACCAAGAAGTAGTGGCATAAGATCATTTCTTCAGTTTCATCTTTCGACCAGGCTATTCAAATTACAAAACAAGGGGAAGGAAATTTGTCCTTGTTAGTCACACAACATGAGACCAGAGAAATTATTATAATCCACTGTGTGATCTATGTACAAAACTCATGAGAATAGTCTTTTGGTGCGAATAAACTGTTTTCTGAAGACGAAAATCTGGTTACATAACACAATTAACACATAAGACTACATGACCAGAGTCGATTTCTCACTTGCACATGTCACAGAGAAGAGATAAAATAATGTTGATTACCATAATACTTGAGCCTAGACGAAGGAAACCATGAGTTACATGTGCAAAATATATACAAAATATATTTGTATTAGTATTTTTTTTTTACCCATCTAATCTAATCAAGTTTTTCTTTTAACAAAGACATTTCTCTTTCCTTTAGGCATCGTTTTAATATTAGATACACAGTTTATCTCATCCTCTACATCGAAATCAAAAAGGCCTTCTGTAAACTTTATGAGTTTTATCACTCATTCTAACAAGTTTCAAACAGCAACGAATACATCTAATCACAGAATTGTTATTAATATTGTGTAATTCATAACGATCTATATTATTTTGAGTGCGCCAATAAAAGTTTTATAACACAAACGTGAATTTGTTTACAATTTTGAGATGCTTTATCTAATCCCCATAGTTCTGCACCATATTGTGACATAAGAACATCAAAAGCTTCAAAAATAAGCCTGAAGTCTATTATTATAAAAGCTCATAGTTTTTATTATTCAAAATAAACCTTTTTTCTGTTGTGTGTGTGAGAGAGAGAGAGAGAGAGAGAAAGAGAGAGAGAAGGAGAGAAAATGAGGGGGAACAAAAAAAAGAGTCAATGCATCACATGATGTAAACAATTTGTTAAATGTGACTCAGATGGATTTAGTTTTCCGTCCTCGTTACTGGTTTCGACGGATAAAGGTTAATGCTAAGGAGGGAAAAATCACAGGGTGATACTTAAATTCACGTGAAAACAAAACAGAAAAAAATAACGGAAAATCTCCAACGCCTTTCCACTAAAATGTTTTTCCTGCTGTGTAGACAATTAACTTTATTTCCTTGTATCGAGTGGGTTGGGTTTTATGATAGGAGTTTACACCATTTTTTGCTGTGATTAATCCATTGTTGCTGACTAGGCGTTAAACACTAATTACCTCAGCTTTCTACACCATTGTGACCAGTGGAGCAACTTCAGATTTGTATAGAGGCGTGTTCGCATGCATGCGTGCGTGCGTGTGGGGTAGGGGACACATCCGTGCATGGGCGTGGGTGAGTTTATCTCAAAATTTCTGCCTTGATCTCCCTGTAAGCTCAAACAGGGGATGCAAACTTACGATTGACATTTTTCATACTTCCCAAATGTGCATCTAAAGGACACACACACACAAAGTTAGAGAGAGGGTAGAGACACACCTACTGTACAGTTTATCTGTACTGCCTTCCCAAAGCCTCTGTATCACAGTTTAATAGTTTGACCAAGTCCCTCTTCGACACCGAATTTTTCATTTCACACTCGAAAGTCCCTCATGCTATACCCCTTCCAATCCTTTTTTTATAATAGATGAAACTATGGTTTAGCTCTGTTCCTAATAAATGGTTTTTCAAATGTTTTCATCTGTGCTCATAAACTGTTTGTTCTTCACTTAACATCTCCTCAGCAACAAAGTTGAGGTGATTCTGGATCACCTACATTACCTTGCTGGGTGGCTAATTAAATTTATAGACAGTCATTTTAAAGACAGGTAATTACATTTTTCCTCAAGAAGTGTAATAATATATCATTCGGACACCAACGTCAGACAGAAGCAATGAGCATCGTGGTCCTGGGAAACTGGCAAACACAACAAAATCGTCAACCTCGTGTCTGGTCCAGCATATCTTTTTTTATTTGCTTGCTGATAATAGGTGAGGGTTGGTGTGTGTGTGTGTTGTATGACCGGAAAATTTCAGTTTTGGAAGTGTTTTTGGAGGGCGTAAAGAGAACCAAGGTGCCCCACCAGCAATTGTTTGAAGGTTTAGGTTGCTGACTGTACCTATAAAAGTGTAGATGTTTAGTTCCCACAGTAGTTTCGATCCTGTTCGCCTTCGTGCTTGTAGGCAAAGCTGCTGTCTTGGCTGAGAACAGACTAACAGGTAAGCAGTCCATCATCCTCATTCGCTAGCTTGCTTATGCACAACTGACTGGGCACCTAGGTGTCATTGTGCAAAATGTGCATCAGTTTACTTTTAAATTAAGAAAATTGTGCAATGTCACTTGACAGAAAGCACATATTTGTAATTCCTCTTTTGCCAATTTTGTTTTAGAATTGAGGAGACCAGGGCCTCCAAAGAATATTAAAATATTGAATGAAATATGTTAAATGACGTTTTTTGCCAGCTATGGTATATCAACAATATTAATATCATCATCATCATCCATCATCCATCATCCATCATCATCATAGTACGTGATTTATACATATGCTCGGAAGGAGCGTGCTCTAAACGTTTCAAACAAGAACGAGACATGAACAGCATCCAAAGGACGGAGGATAAGCAACCCTACCACAAACTACGTCCATGACCCAACTGATGACAATAATTAAGACACGAATGTAGAAAATGCAAAGAAAATCCGGGTTACAAGAACTACGACTTTCCTGGTTGTCCAGAGGAAGACGAAACTTATGTATAAGAAGGAACATACAAGGATTAAGCAAACATAGAATATACAAAAGGTCATTAGGTGACAGGCTGTAGAATCCTAGCAATAAAGGAAAAATTAAATCCTGAGTCTTGACATAACAAATAGTGTAGATGTGTAAATATTTTGTTATTTTCTTTTATTTCAGAAATTCCTTTATACAAGGATTCTACAAATGGATCGTGTTGTACTTTTTGGCATGATTCTTGTAGCGAGTCTGGACTGAATGCAGCCCAGAGCTGCTGTTACCCTGACCAGTTTCAAGGTCTGCTGAGCACTACCAGTGGAGACGAATCGGGCCTATCAACTGTACTTGAATTGTATATTATAAGAATAAGCAGAAGACTTGTATACCACACACTCACACTTCGAAGGAACATGCTTGTAGCGATTAAGAACAAGACGAGACATGGACAACATACAAGGGACAGAAAGACAAACAAATAACATATAAAAGACCGGTGGATAAACACCAATACTGATGACCAATAAAAGACAAATACAGAAAAAGTAAAGAGGTACCAAGTAAACAAATTTCATATCCATAGAAATAAGCGATTCATAGTGCTCTATCTGCATTTTGCTGTTTAAACTAAAAGTAACTATATAATGTTATATATATATATCGTAACAATGCACATTGGTTATTTGTATATTTACATGTACACATGTTTCAAGCATCTTTTTCAATGATAATTCTTTGTCTGTGGCTTATGTTGCTTTCTTTTTCACTGAGCAGTATACCATCTACTACTATTATGACTACACTAACCAACGTAGAGCTTTTTTCTGGAATTTCACTTACTCAGACGGCGAGGTTTTGCCTTATGAAATTCTTGTGCTGTACAGTGGACCAAATGTGAGTAATCAGAGACAGAAGATTACATTTACTCCAAGAAACATTTAAAAGATCAACATAAACATGTATGTTTGTATCTCTTTGTGTTGGCAAGAACTCAGAATAAACTCTTTTTTCTCTGCTGCAAAAGGTAAAAGTTGGCGACTCAATCTCCTAAAATTCGTTTTTTAAGAAACTCTTATCTTCATTACACCTTATTTATTTTACATTGTTTATAATGAAGTTGTGTATACTTTGATGTCTAGAACATTTTATAATAAGAATTTGAGTTTCGTGATTTTTTTTTTAAAATATACTTGGAGCTGTACATTCAGAATTTTTGTCATAAAATATCCATATCTTTACAACACTTTTCTTGAATGTTAAAAAGTAACCTGTTAAACTTTAGGAAACTTATTCTGATGCTGAACTGTTTCTTTAATTAAAAAATACTCATTCTTGTGCTCTCCTGCAGAGTGGTATGCGGTACACTTTAAACTTGAAGACCAGGGATTGCTCGGCAGATAAACTGTCCTATCCTTTTACAAAATTCTGTGTTTCAGGTAGGCTATTGCAATTAGAAGATCCCAAAGTCACAAGAACAGCGTTTATACAAGCATTCAATATAAAAACACAATCTAAGATTTTTAAAAAAAAACTCTACCTTTTAAAAAAGACATGGAGTTAAGCAGAGTCACTGTGCCAGCAATGGAAATAATTAGTAAAAAGAGTAAAGCTCTTTAACCTGTCAAGTGCAGCTTCATTTTTATATCTACAGGTTTTTGTTGTTTCTGGTTGTTGTTTCACATCATTTGTAGCTTACATGTGTTTATTTAGTCTACAATGCCTGTATGTTACTAATATAGACACTCACACCTGTGTTCATGCACTTGTGTTAATCACCTAGATATTTTCATGGCATTTAAGTTTGTTTTTTTTTGCAGATGGTTTTCAGAAAGTTGTTGATTTGACCTTAGGAGCTGCAACTGAGTCTCTCCCAGTCACTGTATATTCTATGACGAATCAAAACAGAACCTTTCAATACTTTACTACAGTCACACGAGACCTGTGCATACCTGTTTCTCAAGTGACATTATGAATGACGATGGAGGTGAGTTCATTATTTTAATAATTGTTTATGTTTATAACTACCTTTCCTCCTTGTTCATTAAAAAATTGAACAAAACCTGAAAACAATCTAGTCATCAAACACTTAAGCTTTGTGTTTTGTTGTCTTAAAGAATTGATAAAGTAACAGATATTATTTCAGGCACTACTGATTTTTGAAAATCTGTTTAGGCCCAGTTGTCTTACAAAACATAAAAGGCTACATTCACACTTAGGATAAAAAAATGAGGAAAGGTCTAGAATAGAAAGGATTTCCTAATAATGTTCAGAAGCTGTGTTGTTTCCTTTTCTACATGCAGAAGTTTACACGTCCGTACTTGGATGGGCTGACATTCAACTGGGTATTGCAAATCCCTCAGTCTTTGATGTGCCTTCAGAGTGTAAGGATGCAAAGCCATTGCATTCAGACAAGGTAATGACAATAATGACTAGGGTCGGGATTAGTAGGAGTAGAGGGTTGAGCCAAGGAAAGGTTTTACACAAATTCATGAAGCAGCTTACAGATTTTGACTTTGTGTAGAAATGTAGCTTTTGGTCACTGCATAGTTTTAATAGTGGTCAGAATTATGTAGTAAATAAGCCAGTAAATCAATATATATATACATACATGTCTTCTGTTTACTTTGCTAGTTCCTTTTTCAAGCTTTTAATCACGTTTATTAGAAGAAAATGTTTTTATCTATTTTTAATTGGAATGAATTAGGGTGGAAGTGAAAAGGGTTGGCAGCAAACATCTGGTCCATTTATTTGTCTCTTACTAACATCGATTAAGGTAACTTTACTTAATATCTGAGTGGGGAAATGGTCATAAAAGAGATAAGGCATATTTAATGGACTGGTTTAATTCTTTATTTTCATGGTTTAATATTGGTTATTCGTTTTAATTAATAGCAATTATATTTTTTATTTCAATTCAGAGGTTTCAAAAGTTTTCATCCAAAGCATCATTTACCAGACGCTTCTTTCACCTGTAGCCACTGATCAAATGTGTGCTGTGGCAGGTGCCAGAAACACTTTTTTGATTATGAGTCTATTGGACATCTGTCAGATTTAACATCAGCAGAAAAATTGTTTCTACTGAATCTGTCATTCCAATATGACTTTCTTTTTTATCTGCATCATTTGATGTTAAACTGTTTTACTCTTTGATGCAACGTTGATTTTCTACTTAAAGGCTTAGTCTCTTCATGTTTATCGCTTTTTGTTAATAACATGATCTAAGGATGTGTTGGAAATGTCAAAGGAAATACGTCATGTGTCTATATAAGACAAGTTTTATAAACTTATATTTCCTTACCAAAAATTTATCCAAGAGTATCCAACAATGAATTAGTGGCACATGATTATTTGTTCAGTTTTATTTTTTGGTCTGGATGTTCAGGAAAATTTCAGAACAAGAAACACTATTTGATTTTGGTAGCCAAATAACATAGAGTCTATAGAAAACAATATTATAACCCACTCTGTGATCTACATGCAGAAATTCCTAAAGTCCTTTGGCTCTGGTATTTGCTTTTATAAAGATGAGATACAGAAGTTGTAATGAAGTTCAAACTGTGCTTGTGAATGCCAGAGAATAGAGTTGATTACTAAATATGCATAACGAAATATGCATTGCACATGCAAAATATGTACAGAAGGTATTAGAATATTTCTTTAAAAATAGTTTTGTCTTGAAGCATTTTACCTAATAGATTTTTTACTTCAATGCAAAAATATTTAACTTT
Organism: Pomacea canaliculata; assembly: GCF_003073045.1. NCBI lineage: Eukaryota > Metazoa > Mollusca > Gastropoda > Architaenioglossa > Ampullariidae > Pomacea > Pomacea canaliculata. Next base: position 14,713,341 of record NC_037596.1, on the reverse strand, counting down.
TCTTTAAGCACTTCTGAACACCTCTGTAAGGCTTGATTTCTTTTTCTGTTGTTTTCGCATTGAAATTCTTTCTTTACTACTTTAGGACTGATATTTCTGAGGTCTAAAAGTGTTATTTCATTATATGTTTTGACATTTGTAATATTGCCATTTTCTAATAAAAGTGTTGATCTAATCAGATGCAGCTAAAATTAGTTTTGAACTTGGTATTTGAAGTGATCGAGTTGTCTTCATTAACAAAGCTCAAGGTCGTACATCGACATCGACCAAAGGTTTTCATCCTGATTCTTGGAAGGGAACAGAGAATTGAATTATTTATTTGGTGGGTCGACGACCCTTTCAAAGCATGGCGTGATATACATTTCGTCCTCGGCAGTAGAATATACACAGGTAGAATATGTAAGTTACATGAAGTGCAGAAATATGTTCGTATCGTTTCGACCACTCATTACCTAGCACTTACACTCCTACCAACCATTCTTCATTTGCCCTTTCTCTCTCTCATCTTTCACACTTATACCTACGCACGCACCACACACGCACACACCCATGCGCGCTCTCTCTTGGAAGGGAACAGAAATACACAGATGCTTGCTTGAAATGAAGCGAGTCCAGAGGTCAGAGTAGTAAGAAAGAGAGAAACCTGGTTTTTTTTTTAATAAAGCAGACTGTAACGGGCTTATGTAATGGACAGGGAGCCAGTGAGAAATGAGTTTTCCATGATCGAATAAGGGTGAAGTGAGCTTCTTGATGCTGAGTCGATTTAGAGGTGTAGATGTTTATTGACAGGACACAGAGGACACCCGGACATTATGAATGACACCAACTGGGTATTGATAAAATCAAAGGCACAGACAATGGTGTGGGCAGGTTAGAGGTCATTGTGAACGGAACACATTGTCCACAGTCGATACTACTTTCTATAACGACAAAGGACTAGCTTTTTATTTTAAATTGAAATTGTGCAACAAGGACAAAGACTGGAAAAAGTCTGAACACTTGGGTCAGAAAATCTTGATGTAGGAAGCTAGTCAGTGAAAACTGACCATCAGACACACTCACATAGACACACTGTCTTTCTCCCTTATTCTCCATCCCTCACTCTCTTTCACAAAGACTATACACTACCAACAAATACTAAGCATTATCACATTGTCAATACACTACTTGCACACACTATACGCTAACCCACATGGAAATGCACTTCTCACACTACACTACACACATACACTAACCACATTATGCATTACTCACATATACTATGCACTACACACATAAGCCATACACTACTCACACATTTTAGAAATAATCATATTTTGCAGACAGTGCATGAGGGAAAGTGTGGCACCGTCAGAAGATAAAAATAAAGCTGAGGGAAAACTCGCACATTCCCCCTCCCCACAAAAGCAAAAAATTTTTATATTCCCCCTATACACCTTCTGCATTTTCTTACTGAGCTTAAAAGGGCTAAAGGGCACAGGAGACTAATGTGCGAGTATTTTTCTGTGACAAGAGACAATATTCTGTTTATATACCGAAAGGAACAATGCAGTGGCGCAGTAACAGGGAGGAAGGGGAGTGGGGGCAGACGCCCTCTCATTAAGATACCCAGGGTGCACAAATAATTGTTTACCCCGCATTAAAACTAGGAAAATGAAATAGGGAAAGCGTGTATATGTACGAAGATGGGGATGGATGATTTATTTAACAGGAACGTATTACTAGTGAATAATTTCTAATTTACGATTGCGAACATCATTCACTGTCAGCATGAAGTTTATCACCAACCTCCCTACCCCCCAAAAAATGGAACAAAAAAGAAAAAACAGCCAAAGCAGAACATCTTCCTACACTACTACAGGGAAACTGATGTTCACTGTTACAGACTCGGGTGTGGTCCGATCGAAAAATAAAGGATCGCAAATTTTCTCGATCACAAACTGTTTTATTTGTAATTCTGAAAGATATAAATACCTTTTACCAGTTGCTCTCTAGCTTAAACTTAAACTAGCACTGTGTAAAGATTTTTACATTGTGAAACATGAATTTACTCTTTTCAAAAGTTTTACATGAAGCTGACTTGTTATCTTTGTTATCAAAAGATGCTAGCATCTAGCTACATTCTCTGCACCTTGCCCCAGTAGTCAGTGCGACAGAATAATTGGAGTTTCGATGACAAATTTATTTTACACTCGAAAAGAAAAACCATTTATAATGACTTGAAGATTTCTTAGGAAGTCATCGAGTGAGTGAGTTCCATTTTAACTTATCCATCCATTCTGGTGTACAAGTAAGCGAGAAAGCAGGTTCGACGATTCAAATTATAATTCAACATAAAGAATGTACCACTCGTTAGAGATTTTTATTTAATCTGAATTCTTCGTGTCTTTGGCATTCAATTTTCCGTCCGTTTTTAAGAAAGCGTCGAGGTCAGGGGTCACAAGTCTTAAGAAAACCAGTCGCAGGTAAGTTTTTGCGCAAATGCAACCCAAAGCAATGGGTACTGTAATCCGGAAGAGGTACATGTTTGACGGATGACTGGACGTGAAAATACACCGGGTTAATTCACTCTTTCTGTGCTCATAAAATGTACACACGCATTACTAGGTAAATGCACGCAGGCGTGCACACTTACCTACACGCACGCATACATGCACACAAGTTTACACAGAGACAAGTGCATGCATAAAGAGAGGGGAAAAAAGAAGAAAACGATCGGAAAAGGCGCCACTCGATCTCTGCACATCAATCATTCTGTCTTCACAGTTTGTTCATTCACCCAAACTCGTCTTGTCAGCAAGCTGAGCCAACTAAACTGCAGTCACGGTTGGTCGAGGACAAGGAATGTTGATTCAGTTTACTGATCACGTGATATTATGACTAGGGGAGGGGAAAGGTCAAGGCTAATCCACGTACCCGGTAGTTATAAAACAGATTAAGTATACTGTATATTTACTTCTTCTGCTATAGCTTCATCCTGGTTTACCTGCATGCTGTTTTGTTTGGGTGATACACTGAGACAGGTGAGCACTTTCTCTCTCTCTCTGTTTTGCTCTGTTCTGCGAGCTTAAATTAAGAAATAACATTTTTAATGAAAATCGTGATATAGTTAAATAGATAATGGCGACTTCTACAGATTGTTCTAGAAGTTTCGAAATCTTATATAAAAACGTATTTCTTTCATCTGTCTGTTCCTTAATTGTTTATTTTGTATAAGGTACACAAATCTGTTATCGCTTTACGATTGTGTGTTGAAGGTTAGCGGGAGTTGAGAGTGTATACATGTCATTGTTTGTGTGTATGCACTGCCTCTATATAAGAATTAAAGCCTATTACGATTAATTTTTAGTCACACCTGTCAACACGAAAGCACATCGCTACTAGCACAAGAAGCCACAGTAGGACAATCCCTAAAACGTTCGCGGACATTGACCTCTCATACCCAGATTCTACCCTCTGTTGTTGTTGTTGTTGTTGTTGTTGTTGTTGTTGTTGTTGTTGTTGTTGTTGTTGTTATTATTATTATTATTATTATTATTATTATTATTATTATTCACCCCCAGTGAAGCTTAGGGCCGCAACTACCTCCCCACTTGGGACCATGTCATGCCAGTTACCTCCATGTCGCTGTGGACCGATCTCCTCCTCTCCTATAGTTCTTGTTTCCCACCTGCCGCTCCAACTTCCCCTTTGCCTTTTTCAAAATTCACGGTCTGCTGCTGCTTGTTGTATACCTGTCAAACCCTTACATAGCATAACAGTGACATGACCCGGATGGTCGTGCACACAGAAACTGTTTGCATAATTCATAGGCTGCGAACTACAGTGATATCGCCGATCAGAAGGTGTCGAGGTGATTAGTTATAATGCTTTTAGACTTAAGGTAAGAAGCTCCGAAAAAAATAATAAATTTAGCTCTTGCAGTGACAAATGTCATTGAATTTTTTTTCTTTATTTCAGAAATTATTTACACAAGTATTCCAAAAATGGATCATGGTGTTCTTTTTGTCGTGGTTGTCGTGGCCGTGCTGGGACTGAGTACAGCCCAGACGAAGTACTGCTGTACCCCTGACCAGTGGCAAGGCCTGCTGAATCTCACTGTTGAAGGACAAGGGTTTCGAGAATATGTATTTAACTTTATAATTATACAAGTGATAGTGCTTGATATATCTGTACTTTGTTGTTGGAATTAAAAGTAAATACAAGTTCTGTTCCATTGTATTCTTCATAGTGTTATATTTAAAGTGTTTTAGTAAATGCATGCACACTGGCTGTTTTCATAATTACATGTATACATCTTAAAAACATTTTTTTCAATGATACATTTTTGTCTCTGGTTTAATTTGTTGCTAACAGGGAATCAATTACATATCTTATGACTACACTAACCGACGTCTGGCTTTTTTCTGGAATCTCACTGACTCATCAGGACAGGTTTCCACCCATGAAACTCTTGAGCTGTACAGTGGACCAAATGTGAGTGATCAAAGACAAAAGATTTATATTTTACATTTACCCCAAAAAAAGCCATTAACTGATCGGCAGAGTAAACTTTTCTTTTCCCTACTGCAGAAATAAAACTTGATGACATCTCTTCATACTTCTTTTTCCAAATAAAAAACTTTTACGATTATTAAAATACCTTATTAAACGGTTATTAATTCCACGCTGATTTTAATTACTTTGTGTACTCCTGTATATCTATAGTCTTTTACAATGAATGTTGAACATTGCTGGAAGGGAATTATTTTTAAAGTATACTTGGGGTATATTTAACCATTCATAATTCGCACCAGATGATTTCCATATCTTCACAACACTTGCCTCTGCTGCTAAAAGCTGATCTTGTTGCTAAACATTAATAAACTCTTTTTGTGGTTGACTTGTTCTTTTAACCCCAAGTTCAAACCTCATTATTGTATTTTTCTGCTGCTTCCAGAGTGGCATGCGGTACACTTTAGACTTCCAGACCAGGAAGTGCGTGGTTCAAAAAGTGTCCGGTCCTTTTACAAAATTCTGTATTCCAGGTCGGTTATCACAATCAAAAGTTATAAAATCCTAAAGTCACAAAACAGTATTAGTACAAGTAATATAAGTATTCCCTTTAACAAAAAAAAACCCACAAATCACCCTTGAGAAGAACATGGGAACAATAAGTATTATTGCTTCAGAAAGAGGATATCAGTGCTAATTAGCCTGCCATGAACAGTCTTTTTTTCATATTTTCAGGTTTTATTATGGTTGTTTCATATCATCTGTAGCTTACATGTGTTCATTTGAAGTACAGTTTCTACTAGTCCTACTAATCATGTAATTGATTAGCATTCAAAGCATACTCCTAGTGTACACCTGCTGTTATTATTATCGTTGCAGCTTGCCCACACATGTGTGTGCATGCACTTATGTTAATCTCGTAGATATTTTTTCACAGTATATATATATTTCTGTGCAGACATTTGCTCAGAAAGTTGGTGATTTCACCTTAGGAGCTGTGACTGAGTCTCTCCCAGTCACTGTATATTCTCTACCGGGACAAAACACATCTCAAACACTTGTCACAGTCACACACGACCTGTGCGTTATTGTTTCTGAAGTGAGTGTTATAGAGGATAAAGGAGGTGAGTTCATATTATAAATAAATGTTTATGTTTATATTTTGATGCTTCAAGAATTGATAAAGTAACAGACCTATAATTGTATTAATTTAAGACACAAGTGTGTTAAAAAAGCTCTTTTAGTCCAGTTGTTAAAAACAATTTTGAAAGGTTATATTCACATTTAGTATTTAAGAAAATAATGCGGACCTGTTGTTTGTTTTGGGGTTTTTTTGTCTATTCTAATAGTAATCATGTCAAAGACACATTGGGTGCAAACCACACAGACATACGCCTCGTCCCTTACACCTGTTTTTTCACTCTTTCTGCCATCAGAGTAGATACACTACAGCTCAGTTCATCTACCAAAATATCCCTTTGTAGCCTTACCTTCTTCTCTGGTGGTATCTGGACGTGCAGCTGGAATTTTGTAGATGTAGTAGTATCAGTGGAAATATTGTAGTGGTGGCGGTGATGGTGGCAGCAACATACTTATAGCTGTCCATGGAGTTGCATCAACACAATGGCAGTAAAGAAGCAGGAGGAAGGATTGATACCCGGGTATCTTGCGCCCATTCGTCCCAATTTTCACGAGTTTTCGTGATGATAGTCCAGTCGCAGCTTCTTTTACACAAGTTCAGAGGATCAAGTCCACGACTGTTGACTCACGTCCATCCAGAATCTAAAGCAACGGTAAAAAGGTTGCGAGGAAAATGGACCATAGAGCAGACAGCATTAAACAACTGCCGGAGGCAAGAATTAATTCAGCAATGGGGCGAGTTTAGGATTAGGAACAATGTTACAAGAGAAGTATTGGATGACAAAAGTGCACATTACATTTTAAAAGAATTCACATTCTCTGCAGTCTTTCTAGAAGGTGAGAACTAAGAATTCTAGACACGAGGACAGGAAGCTGTGTTCGTATTTTTGTTTGTTTGTTTGTTTGTTTGTTTTAGCTTGTTTTTGTTCTGTGTGCAGATATTTCCACGAGTGTATCTCGATTTACTGACATTCATCTCGGCATCATACAGCCCTCTGTCTTTGATGTACCTCCAGAGTGTAAAGATGCAAAGCCATTGCATTCACAGAAGGTAATGGAAATTGATGACAATGGTGGGGTTTGGGAGAATGGAGTAGAGACAATGAAGGGATTTGCATAAGTTTATGAAATAGCTTACTGGTTTCTGAGAAGCAATTCATGTAGCTAACACATTGATCACAGCTATTGACCATGTGTTATAACAAAGCTTTTCAACAATGTTTATTTTGTGTTTTGATCTCATTTTAACTGGCCCTGGTTAGGATAAACAGGTGGTAGGGTAAAGGGTTCCCAGTGAACATTTGGGGTATTTATTTGTTTGATATTTTTATGTATTAAGTACCTTTAATTAATAGCTTTGTGGTGAAAAAGATTATATGTTTTATAGACCGGTTTAATTTTTTTTGGTGAGTTTAGTTACTTGTTCATATTGATTAATGGCCTCATATTTTTTTCATTCAGATGTTTCCAGAGTTTTCAACCAAAGCATCCTTTACCAGACGTTTCTTTTACCCGTAGCCACTGGTCAAAGATATGCTGCCACAGGTGCCAGAAACATTTTCAATTAAAAGTCTTTTACACATCAATCAGATTTTATATGAGCAGAAACAATGTCCTTCTGCTACGCCACTTGCTATCTCCTGGATTGTTCTTTGACATATAGCTTATGTTATGTTATGTTATGTTATGTTATGTTATGTTATGTTATGTTATGTTATGTTATGTTATGTTATGTTATGTTATGTTATAATGCACATAATTTGGATTTATTTTATCGCTTTCATTAATGTAAGAACAGTTTTGTTATAACCAGTTTACAATAACATATGAATGAAATAAATTTGAGATAGATAATCCATGCAGGTATTGAGACGTAATTGTATTGTGATAGTGCCAGCTAGTATAATTAGTATGAGTATCTCTATAACTGGACTTGCTTGCCCTAAATTAAGGAAAGAATGTGGTCTTGAGTAATTAGGGACTGTCCTTGATTAAGCAGGACACAATGCGTTGTCATTTATGCTTCTCCTGACATCGACACTGCGATGATAAGAGATTGTATACCCCGTGATATGTTAGGCCTTTTGCATTGTTTAGTGAGACTAATTACACTTCTTTCCTCAAGTGTCACGAACGTTTACAATGAGCTAATTAGTCATGATAATAGGGACATACGACGAGGAGATCATGTGACTACCTTGTTTATCACTGATACATATTGTTCCTTTACTGCTCCCTTGTTTTTCTTTCTTTTTTATTGTTTGCCAGATGTCTGCTTTGACGGATTGACGTGCTACTATTGTTTCATAATTTCTTGTTCGAATTATCTTAGTCGATCACAAACTGTATTCTGAAAGCTACAAGTACCTCGCCAATTGCTCTGTAGTGTGAACTTAAATTGGCATTGTTTACTGGCATTGTCATTAATTTTACATTGCACGACATGAACTTACTGTTCGCAAAAGTTTTACACGAAGCTGGCTTCTCCTCCTATCTCTGGATTTTATATTGTGTAAGAATTTACATTAGTATTAAGAAGCATTTATTGATTCTATACAAAACATCTCCAAGGATTTGACTACCAAACTTCGCACTTACACATTATGGCACCAAAAAGATTGGCCATTGCGAAGTATTTTCATAGAGGACTACTCTAGTACATGGCATAGGAAACTACGATTTTTCTAAATTTCATGGGTAATTATACAGACTGTAAGAAGATGAGAACATTACTGTAACTCGTTTCTAACTTCTTGCTTACAAAAAGAAAAAAAGGCCACGAACATCACACACCACACAGGACCTTGGTGCATAAAAATGTCGCTAGGTGCTAGATCGATGTCTGACATGTAAGTGTTATCTTAATTAGTGATAATATTATGTCCTTGAGCCGACTCTCTTGTCTTAGTAGTTCTTCTAGAGCCTAGCTACTGGACTTTGCCCCAATAGGAAGAATGACTGCAGTTTCAAGGACAAAAACATTTTCCAAAACAAAAACCAATTGTACTGACGTGAAGATTACTTCGGAGGTCATCAAGTGAGTCAATATGAGCACGCTTCCATTATAATGTATCCATCCATTCTGGTGCATAAATAGTAAACGAGAAAGCATGTTCGACAGTGCAAACTATAATTCAAGATAAATACGTGTAAGACGGTTGAGATTTTTTGTGATTCTGAACTTTTTGTTGTGTCTTTGCCATTCCATCCGTCCGTTCTTAAGATGGCGTCGAGGTCAGGGGGCGACAAGTCTTATTTTAGTAAGACCTTGATGATCATCTTTTAAACCTTTACCTGTAGCATGTCTTGTAGTAAAGATGGTCAGATTTCGGTAACAAATGGGTTCATCGAGAAGATGTCTTCTCTGGTGTTTTGGTTCTTCTTCTTGCTACACTCAAGAGAACTGTCGTTGTCTTTGGAAAGGTGAATCAAGGCAAGGAAATGTACACTGGTCGGAAGTCTTGTGTACCAACAGGCTCTCTCTAGCATACCTTACGTTAAAGAATCCAATATAAATCCTTGAAAATGAAGCTTTTAGTCAGAAACTCAATAAAGTTCAATAAATTCTTGCAATAAAGACAACAATGTGAACAAACTGTAATAATTCTTTTTAAAATATAACCGGTTTTGTGTTAATTTTCCCATTACATATCATCTGGCAAGATATAGTACAGAGATAAGTAATAAAATTAATAGATGCGATTTATTATCGGACACGTACGTTGGGCGACTGGCATAAACACAGCTGGTACCATGAATGACAAGAACTGTAGTTGTCCTTTCTCTCTCCCTTTGAACTACTGCTATAAAGACATCAGGTACCAGGCGAATACTGACATAAGCGTGCGCACGCATACATGCACACAAGCTTACATAGAAACAAGTGAAAACGATTCCTGACAAAGATTGTCATGTTGGGAGCATGTCTGGAATATTGTGGTCAGTTGTTTCGAAATAATCGTTGATGGGGGTGTGGTGTAGACTAACTGTGTCATGAGGGAATCTAATCGTCATAATATACACCATGATGCAGAGTACCTAATAACAGTCTCTCAAGAATGACTACAACATTAAGTGTTGCATTGATTTATACCGGCTAGTTATGATTTAAATGGATAATGAAAATTTCTACAGACTTTTCTAGCAGATTAAAGCAAATCGTCTGGTTTTTTTCCTTAACTACCCTCATGTTTCTTTAGTATATCGTGGAAAGTTCTCAGGTGTCGCTTTACGAGTGTGTGTGTGTGGAGGGGGAGGTGAGAGTGTATCTACATGGAATTACGCCTGTATGTGTAGCTTGTATGTGTAAATGTTTGTAGGGAGTATGTGTGATATCATCATTGTTTGGAGAGAGAAGCAGTTATAACTTCTTGTTGTTGTTAAAAGACATAACATGTGACATTAAGGCGTCGTCGGCATCCTCATTCCAGTGGTGTCACCTCGCTCTCTATCAACCGTGTCACATTAAGCTGATATGGTTTGCTCGGAATCAGAAGGTGCCACTCGATCTATGAATGGATGTGTAATACAAGTTAGTGATCTTTATACATCGATCATTATGTCCTCACATTTTGTCTACATGTCCATTCAATCAGCTCGTCTTGTCCACATGCTGGGCCAACTAAACTGGTGGTCACGGATGGTAGGTAACAAAGAATGTTGATGACTTCAGCTTTCTGAACACGTGATGTTTTGACTGGGGGAGGGGAAAATTTGTGTCGTCACAACATAGGTCAAGGCTGGTCCATGTCCCCGGTATATATGTACTCACTTCTGCTGCAATAACTTCATCCTGGTTCGCCTGCATGCTGTGTTTTGGCTGATACACTGAGACAGGTGAGCAGTTTCTCTCTCTCTCGCTTGCTAGGTTCTGCGAGCTTGAATTAAGAAATAACATTTTAAATGAAAAGAGTTAACTCGTTGCATAAAGTCATAATTATTATCATAATTATGATGTACCGTCTTTACTAAAGCGATTGCTATGTAACAAAAAAGCCATTGCTTCCTTGTTCCAATTTTTTTTTAATTAGGAAGGCGATGTATTTCATAACCTTGAGACAGAATGAACGACTTTGCTTACAACAGTATTACGAATGAATGCCATGATCTATAAATTGTGTTAAAACTGGTTTGAGTGGAGTGTACTTCGTAAGAGTATTAAGTATTATCACGATATTCTCCATGACAAAGCAGGGGAGGTAATCGACCTTTCAGGAAACGATTGCATTTTCCACAGTCTAAGCACACTTCTAAACGCTGCGTAATAGTTGTTTACATCGCTGATTGTGATTGTGGCAGACTGCACTGGCATTTTCTGGTCATATAAATGCGTATCAGACTATCATAGCTCGCACACTCCATGAAGGTTGATTTTATGCACCTCCGTGACAGAAGAGCTGCGTCGTCTGCTCCCGTCTTTGTGCTGCTCACCGTAGTTCACATAAACTGGCTCGTGATTGACTCGCTCAGCGACCTGACCTACATTGCCATCCATGCATAAATTGTTTGACAACTGTCTGCTTTTGTGTGTGTTTAAGCGTGCGTAGAAACCCTGGGCAAGTGTACATCACGTGGATATGGGTGTGTGTTGGTGTATTACTGGAAAAACCTAGAAACTAGTTTTAACCACTGCGCATGACGTTGACTTGTCAAGGAACTGTTATGTATACAGAGGATATTATGTATACAGAGGATATTATGGGTTCAAGGTGTCTCACTGACAAAGGTCAAGGTTGATCTGTGTACCGGTTGCTATAAGCGTGTATGCAGTACATGTATTTACATTTGCTGCAACAGTTTCTACCCTGTTTATTGTTTTTGTGTCTGCTGTCTGATACACTGTAAAAGGTTAGCAGCTTTAAATCTTTTCACTCCCCAACCCCCTGCTCCCTCCCTACTCGTCTGTGTGCACCTATAATGTTATGTATTGGTGCATTGGGCAGTCGGGTTACTAAAAGGGTTAGTGTAAGAGAGTATTCACAGCATATCATTTGCCATTTTTTTTATACTTTTTTGCAAGTGTATAGCATTGCCTTAAGCCCACACCTATATCATGAGTGAATTTGATAGTCATAGTACACACCATGTTTCAGAGGACATTATTTGTCAGGACTGACAGTTCTAGTACAATATCTTGACTAAAAAGTATATCTTTAGTCTGCCTTTTCCTTAATTATTTTCCTTATTATGTTTAACGTAAACAGTTTTCAGTTCTCGCTTTACTTTTGTGTGTGTGTGTAAAGGGTAGGGGAGGGGGTTAGGGGAGAGTGTTTACATGGTATAGTCTGTGTTGCCATTGTGTGTATGTTTGTTTGTGTGGAGTGTGTAGAGGGCGTTGAAAGAGAAGTGCTTTTTTATTTATCATCTGGAGGAGGGAGGTGAGAGTGTATTCATGGTATAGTTTGTTTTGCTATTATGTGTATGCTTGTTTGTGCAGATTGTGTAGAGGGCATTGAAGGAGAAGTGCTTTTTTATTTATCATCATTTACTCAACTAATACAACCATGTGACTATCACAGCTTGTGACAGTTATAGCCCGTGATGATTAATTTCTAGTCACATCCGTCAACAAGAGAGCTCATCCCCAGCAGCACCACTTGCCTGTCGGGGCGGGTGCAACGGTTAGCGCCTGTCACCAATACAGTGAAGGCTGACTGTCTTGGGTTCAGTTGTCATCTCATTCAAGCTGTTCTTTCTCTGGCATAGGTTTACAGGGCTGGCTGCCTTGCAGTGATATAGCCTTAAAACACCAATTCCCTCCTTTCCCACTTTCTTCTCCAGTTTATAATGTCACTTCACCTTTGCCGTTTTCAGTGTTCACAGTCTGCTGCTGTTTCTGTAAAGAATACCTGTCAAATCCCTACTTAGCACTACAGTGACATGACCCAGATTATCATGCACACAGAAGCTGTGTTACTCATAAGTAGTAAGCAACAGTATGCATATAGTTGATCAGGTCATCAGTCAAGGTGGTAGGGTATAACGCTTTTAGACTCAAGGTAGGAAGTTCCTGAATAAAAATAAATGTTATATTGGAAGATCTTGCAATGATAAAAGTCATAAAAATATCTTTGTGTTTTTCTTCTCTTGATTTCAGAAATTCTTTTCACAAATATTCCAAAAATGGATGGTGGTGTACTTTTTGGCATGGTTGTTGTGGCGGTGCTTGGACTGAGTACAGCCCAGACGAAGTACTGCTGTACCCCTGATCAGTGGCAAGGCCTGATGAGTATTACCACCGGTGTCAGTGAAAGAGAACATGGAAATCTAATTTCGGTATTTAACTTATATCCATAGAATAAGTTATATTAATCATAATGTCAAGTGTGTACTTAGGTATTGCCAATAGAAAAGAAAGAGTTAAGGTGCCTATATTCTGCCTATATATTCTATATGTTTATAGTGTATTAGTAAATTTTTGCACATGGGTTTTGTGTTTATGTTTACATGTGTGCTGTTTTTAAGTATCTTTGTTGCAAATTGACATTTTGTTTAAGGTTTCTAATTTCTTTTTTTTTTTTTTTTTTTTTTGCAATCCAGGCAGTCAGTTACCTATATTATGACTATACTAACCAACGTTTAGCTTCTTTGATAAATGTCACCGATTCAGCTGGGCACGTTTTCTCCTTTAAAAATCTTGTGCTGTACAGTGGACCAAATGTAAGTATTGAAAGACATAAATATGTTGAGGCATACTTTTGTTTTAGATCACCTTTGAAAACCAATTTTAAAAAAGTAACAATTACTATTTGAAGTTTCCATCTCATATAAATGTATGTGTTTGTTGGGTCTGAGTATAAAATACAATCTTTTTTTTCCTGAGAAGCTTTGAAAAGTATTTACCAGTGTCAAACTTAAAAGCTCATTCCTTCAGTGATGGTAAATCTTTCATTGTGACTAAGATGATGTAAACTAAGTTTTGCACATTTTATGCCTTTAGTCTTGTACAGTCAGTGTTTAGTATACTTGGTATTTTTTTTTTTTTTTTTTAGCCCCTCCTTTTCTTAATTCTGGTTTATTGGTGACAGGCGCTAGCGCTAATGCGCCACTTGGAGTATATGCAACCATGCAAAACCTCCTTCATTTGATTTGCGTATCTTCACAACACTTGTACTTAATGAAGCAAAAAACCTTTTTCGTTAAACATTAAACTTTGTGGTTGATTTATTTGCATAATTAAACTCAAGCTTCATTTTATTGCTTTTTAATTTTTTTTTTCACTTGCAGAGTGGTACAGTGTACAAGTTAGATTTAAGGACCAGGGAAGTGCTGGACACAAAAAGTGTCTGCTCCTTTTAACAAATTTTGTGTTCCAGGTAAACTGTTTCAGGTCATTTATGTATTGTATGTGCTTGCTGTTAGCAGTTTACTTTTCACAGAGATGTTTAGTATTAATGCTCATTATAAATTGTACATGTTTTTATCCCTGTACACTCATTTACATATACACTGACACAGAGGTAACTTACACATACAACAGAAGTGAGTCTTCTAAACTTTTCCCAGCGTTTAAGTTTTTATAATTATTATTTTTGCAGACTCTGCTGAGAAGATTGCTGATTTCACCCTAGGAGCTGCAACAGAATCTCTCCCAGTCTCTTTCTATTCTTTCAAGATACAGAACACAAGCTTACAAGTTTCTTTGACCGTCACCCGTGAACTGTGCATTCCTGTTTCTGAACTGGCAGTTGGGGAAATAAAAGAAAGTAAGCCTATGTAACATTTGTAACTGACCATTTTTTTTTTTTTAGTCGAAAAGAGTTTCAACAACATATAAATCATGGTTTATGCATTTATAAAACAAACTTTCCTTGTTTTGTTTTTTTAATGGATCAATAGGTTTATATTTAAAATACTCCTTAATTTTCACTTTTATGTCTTCATTATGAAGTTATTTGTCTCGACTGCAAAGTCCCTACATAAGTAGAAATATCAGATCTTCTTTTCTCCATACTGATACTTAGAAAAAAATTAGAGAAAAGTAAAAAACATATAAAAGCTAGCAATAGTCCTGTGACAATCCTATCACAGGGGAGTGAAGTGTTAGAGCCCTTGTTTATCACAGGTCCTGCTTTTCTGAAGACAGTGTCCATCTTCTCTCCCTCAGAGTCTGACAGTTTACAACCCAGTATTATACCCACTCCACAGCTTGGTCAACTGAGGCAGTTTACACTGCATCAGTCAGATGTCCATGTCCCAAATCTTACGCTAAAACTGTTATTCTATTAGGCTATCCACCCCCGTGAAAATCAACTTGGAAGTACTCAAGAGCCACCCTGTTTAAACATAACAGCTCCATAACATATTGTGACCCCAACAGCGGCAGTGGCTAGATTTGATAGTTTGGTGCAGCTATAACATCAGGTTTACCATGAAGTATGATCTATACAAGCGGCCCTATGCTCCTCAAGGAGTAACAAGAAATAAGCTATGATCTATACAAGTCCCCAGTAGTACCTGTGTTACGGATGTGAAACATGGACTCTGCCGATGCAGACAAGAGAATCCAGGCTTTCGAGAACAAGTGCCTGAGGAGGCTGCTTTGGAAAATGTAAGAGAACATAAAATCAATGACTGTACAAAGCAGGCCTGCCACACACCTATGATGCCAGGAACCCCCAATTGCAACAAGTGGCACAAGTTTGTCTGGTTTGGCCATTAGATCTGGCACAACACTTTGTCAAACACAGTCCTTCAAGATACCTTGGGTGATTTACGATGCAGTGGCCAGAGTAAGAACATAAAGAAATGGACTTGTTGTCCTGTGCAGGACAAGCTCACTCACTCAACGACGGCCCTCTCAATTGCCATGTCTATCCATGAGCTTCCCTCAGCGACTGGTATATTAAGGAGCAAACGACTAACTGAAGATTGAGAAAAATGTCTTTTCCTTTAAATCAAGAGAACACATATTTATGTGTTAAATCTTTCTGTGTAAATATGAGGAAGAAAGCATCCAGAAACGATTCCCTTATGATGATAAGCACCTCGATTTTTTTCTGTGTGCAGAGGGTACCATAATTATCACGGGATTTGTTGACATTCAGCCTGGCATATCAGATCCCTCTGTCTTTGATGTGCCTCCAGAGTGTAAAGGTGCAAAGCCTCAGTATTCACACAAGGTAATGACGGCAATGATTCAGGCAAGGTTGGGGAAGAGGATTACTTGGGAAGATAACACAGGGGTGGGGGAGTTGGGTTAATCCAAAATTTTCATTCTTATGATGCTTGTTTTGGATTTTTTTTTTTTTTTTTTTAATAGTCTTAAAATAAAAGGTTCGATCCACTTTAGAATGGCTCAGATTAGGTGAATGTGTAGATGGAAGCATGGAAGTGCAATTAGATTAACTGGCTTGTTCATCGTCCATTAGCTTAATGGCTGTTAAAAATGAACAGAAACAGAGGCGTGATAGTACTTGTTGGGATTTAATTCCTTTTTTGGTTGGTTAGTTTGGGTGATTATTCCTAATGATCACTGTCATCATATTTTCTGTTTCATTTCAGATGTTTCCAGAGGCTTTAGCATCTTTTTCCAGCAGTTTCTTCAACCTGTAACACCTGAAGGATTTGTTGCAGCCAGGCTTCAGAAACATTTGTCTTGGATCATCATTCTGTTAGGCTCATTAATTAATGTCAGTAGACAAAATGTTTTTCCTAATTTTCTGACAGTGATATGGTAGTCTTTTTTTAAATCTGCACCTAGTTATATTAATTTTTATTTATTAGGGTTTTTGTTTGTTTTAATTGTTGTTGTTTTGTTGTTTTTTTAAAATCACGACTTGACAGGAAGCTCTAAGGGAAATAATTCATATAACTCTATCTTGAAGGGCTATAACTATGTCTAAAGTTCTCTCATACTTGTGATTTGAAATCGATATATTGATCTTAAAGAAATTCTGCCAACATCATATGTCATTTAAGGATTCAGAAATGAAGTAATTGCCAATATTATCAGGTTGAATAACATGGCTGTCCCTAAAACAACAAAAACAATTTTTTATAAAGGTATGGGCACTTGACCTGGCTACATGTTGGCTAAGACATAGCAGACTTAACTTTCTTGGCTATGTACTTAAATGTTCAGAAAATTGTGGCGGTTCTAGCATCTGATTTTCATTAATCATGAAGAAACAATTGTAGTTAAAATACAATGCTTTAGGCACGAATTAATATCTCTGGACTGCTGGCAGACGATTTTTTTTCCTGTTAACTACAAAAATGAGGCTAGTGTATACAAAGCTTCCAGTTTAGCCACATTCATTGTTCAGGCTCGCCTAACAGCGGAGAACTTCGCAAGAGGCTAAGCGTTGGTCTCGGTTGGTCTACCAATACATGTCTGTACTATAAGTGATTGTGAAGATAAGCGAACAAGGCGTGTTACTTACTATGCGAGGAATGCACACTCAAAATTAATTTTTAACTGATGCACATTACGAAACAAAAGAAGAATAATGCTGTTCACCATAGAATTATATACTATGAGGCAAGAAATCTGTTTGTATATATCCTGCTCATACTCAAAATATGTATAGAAGTACTTGTATTATTTTCATAAAATTGTAAATTTTTTTTCCTTTTCAGTCATTTAATTTAGCTGCATTTTCCATTAAATATTTTTAGACATGGCAAAATTGTTTTCTCTACTTTATTACCTGTCATTTTTGTACTTAAAAGTTTTATATATAGCTAGTAATCTCATATATATATATAGTTAGTAATCCCATATATATAGCTAGTATAACTATACTTTAAGGCACAAGCCAAGAGCAGAAATTTGTCTTTGGCCCTCACAAGAACACTTAGAAATAAAGACACGTCACATGGTTATACATACATATAAACACTCGCACATACTCATTTCCCCGACACAGATACAAAACAAAATAATACAACATAATCCTATGACCTCTTATTGAGAAATACCATTAATTCAGAATATTCTATATTGATAATTCTTGTCTAAAATAGTTATTACATTTTGATATTTGTACAATGCGTGATTTAATAAACATTTGATTTAATCTTGTGTGTCTAAAATTTATCTTCAGTACAGCGAGGAAACAATGTTTTTAAGTGCTAAAGGCTAGATATGTTGATAATATCATTGCGACAATGTAAGACAGCATGGGTATATTAAGGTATTCTAGTCCATCACCTTTAACTGGAAATTGATAGAAAAGAACACTGAAAAAAATGTCAGTTTCAGTGGCATTTACTCTTCTCTATCTCACTGTCACACAAATGAACACATTCTTCAGTGATGCTTGTACATGAATGGATGAACCTTTTCTCTCTTTCTTCACACACAAGACATTATTTTAAGTGTGTAAGTAAACCTACCATCCACACGTAAATGAAACCTATGCAAAGTATTATAAAAAACAGTAAAGTATGTAACCAATAAAAATAGCCACCTGGAAACCCCCCAGGTAACCTACTGGTCCCAAGCCCAGATGAAAGAGGAGGGTTGGGCGTAGGGCTAACAACCCCACTATGTAAAAAGACCTCTGCTACAGAAACCACAAATACAACATGAAGTTGCAGCACTATACTTTACTGGAGGTGGTTAAGAATAAGAAGACGTAACAAAAGTGAAAAACCATACATAAATACATCATACATCATCTTTACCTTTCTCGCCCTCTCTTTCATGCACGCACACACACAGTTCTTGAAGCCTCAAGTCATGAAGTTTTTCTACCCTTTGTTTCTTCCACTCTGCATTCTATTTCTTTGCAATATCTTTCTCAGTATGGTAAATTTCCATACAAGGGTAAGGACAAAGTGGTTTTTTGCACTGCCTGCACTGAAATTTTGTGCGCTTAACCATGTTTGTATGGCACTTTGTGTTCACACCTTCAGCATTTGCTTTTGCTGAGCACACAACACAGATTCTGTTCGGACAAGGTTCAATGAAATGTCTCTCAGTCCGGTGAGGGTGGTCTCTGTCAGTAGAGGTTGCAGTTTCTGTGATGTTGCCACCATTTTCCTGACCTGGAAGGTTAGCAAGGTCTTCTCCTACAGACAGTATGAAGTCCTCTAAGCACATCGCTGGTTCTCCAATCTGTTTTTGTACCTTAGTGTACAGGATGTGAGCTTGTGTCACAGCGAGAGTAAGAAGATAAAAGGTGAGCTTTTTCCACCACTTGATGCTTTTGTGCCGCAGAGGAGTGTAAGAATTTAAGTTGATGGAACCAGACATGTTCTTGGCATAATCAACAATTACTGTTGGCTTTTTATGTTCTCCAGCTGCGGTCTTTACAGCCACCATCTGGGGTCGATGAAATGTGGTGATTACTGATACTTTTGACTTATCGTTCCAGTTTAATAGTACAGCATTTTTAAAGCGTCTAAACTGAACTTCCCCTGTGCGAATGAATCCTTCCATAAAGTGTTTGGGGAGGCCCCTTTCATTTGGTTTTACTATACCAACTAGACCTGTGTTTTTTGAAGCCAGGCTTTGTGCCACTTTCAGGCTGCAGCAATGTTCATCAGCATAGAGACAGTACCCTAACGATGTTAGAGGTTGCACCAAACGATATACTATATCAGAGGGTTTGTTGCTGATCCCAGAACGATAACAAAAAACTTCAAAGTTGTATACATAGCCTGATTCACTTTCACACAATTCATATAACTGGATGCCCTGCTTCACAAACTTCTCTTTCAAGTGCACGTCAAAATCAACCCTGTCCTTCCAGGAACACAATACCTTTTCAACACGAATCTGTTGTTTGGGAATGTACACAGACTTGAACAGCTGAAAAATGAATAGCCATTAAATCAGATTATAATCCTTCCATGTAAAATTTCATTACAGGTAATCAGGAACAATAATGAGAAAGGAAACACATTATCAACTGTAAGTAATTATTAAGAAAATGAATGTAATAGAAAAGTAACAAAACAAATACAAATATCAAAGGGGGAGGGGGGTAGGCTGCAGAAGAATGGGGACTTAGAGACCTATATTGATCAGCTTAGTGCAGAGTATTTCTGTGTTATGATAGTGATAGCCAAATATATAACCTGGAAAACTTGATTTGCAATAGCCATCATAGAAGTTATGGTTGATTTACATAAATTTCTCAAAAAAGTGTATGTATGTATATAAAATTAAAAGGTCAATGATACCAATTAGCCCTCTTTTAATAAACCTACATAAAGATTGTTTAAAACATGCTTTGGTATCAGCTCACTGACATATCCTGTAACAGATCTAACAAATGTTTTAAATAAAACCACCAATAGGTTTTATCATTAATTATAATTACATGATGATATAATTTTAACTCTAACACCTATATGGTCTGCAAAATAATGATTCAAAGACACATGTAAACATAAAGCTTACAGGAGATAGTCTAACATAAGTACAGTAACTACAATACTCTATTCCACAGCTGGAACCATTTTACATTGGACCTCAATTAGCCAATCTTTAATTAACCCTATCATTAATTATCCAGTCTTCAATTAACCATGCATTAGGTTTTTCAGGATTCCTGCTGCCCTTTTCCCTCCTACAAAAAAATAAAATAAGTAAAAAAGACTACTCCATATTGCCATGGTCCAAAGGGACCTTTAGCAACATACATGTACTGCAGTACTAATCCAGAAAGCCAAATAGGAATTTAGAATATGGGTTTACTACTACTGGAAAACTCAACCATTTACTAATTTGACCAGGTGGATTTGACCATGACCTTTAGTTGATTCGGCCACAGCTGCAGTTGATTTGACCACAGCCCGCAATCAATTTGACCACTTGCTTCTTCCAGTTCAACCATCATGAACTAAAAGTTACTGTTCAGTATAATGATATATTCATTGTTCATTGTATGTAAATAAAATGAAATGACACTTTTTCTTTACAAATTATTTATGTGTTATACATATTTATATTGACTTGGATCACTTTCTCTCTCTTATATGCACACAGAGCAAATGCACAAGCATCAAGCAAGGACTAAATTCACTTATTTCAATGGCCCTTCTATCCTCCTAGCTTCTAAACAAAGTGTATAAAGAGATAATATGTCTGCAGCTAGAGAGCACTTGAATAATTATAGAGGCCTTGTGTACAAGATTTAGAGAGACAAACGGCCATCAGTCATCAGAGAGTTGTCAAGCAAAAACACCAGCATTGACAGGTGTGAGTGTTGGCTAGAGCAGAGTCAAAAAGCCGAACCTACCGAGAGAGAAATAGTCTACCCTCCCTCCCAACCTCCCTGTTTTAAATAAACGTATAAAATGTTAAAAGTGTGCAAACACTGATTTATATTGACTTGAGCCTTCTCTCTCTCACACACACACCTATGAAATTAGTGAATTTTGTCTATCTCAAAAATGATGATTTAGTCAAATTGACTATAGGCAGGGGTTGAATAAACTATGGGATGCAGTAAAACCAACAACGGAATTTTGAATTGGACTTTAGGATGTGGTCAAATTAACTGATGGCTAAACTGGCAAATGGTCAAATCATATGGTTCCCTGGTTTTCTTAAATGATGGGGGGGGTTGGGTTTTTTTTTTAGAATTTGCTTAAGACAGAGGTGAAAGGGTTGAAGGCAGCACCTGTTCGATTTTTTTTTTCAAGAAAACTTTTTAAAGTCAAACAAAAGAACTTCAGCGTAAAGTACCTACAGAACCATCTGCATTTTAAAAAGTAAATATTTCAGTTATCCATAATTTGTTAATGTCAGGAGTTGGTTTGGTCATTACGAGGTTCTACTGTACTGGACATCTACATTTTTCACAAACAAATAAAATAACTATAATTACCAAGACAAGACATATTGTACATGAACATAAAACTTACATGACTGAGATGGTCGATTAGAGGCCTGACTTTGTACAGAGAGTCATAATCTGGATGTTCCCTTGGCACAGATTTACAGTTGTCGTTCAAGTGAAAGAAGGCTAAGATTTGTCTAAACCGACTGTTAGTCATTAATTTTGACACAAATGAAATCTGAAACATGGGTCGGGTCGACCAGTAATCGTCAACTCTTGGTTTTCTCACAATGCTCATGTGCAGCAAAATAGCAAGGAAATGGCTTATTTCCTGTACAGTCACAACCTTCCAGGTGTTGACATTTGATAGCCTTGACATTGCTGTACTTCCTTCTCTCTCAGTATCCAGCATTTGTTTCGCGTACCTGTTAGTCTCATTCGTGATCAGTTCCAGAAGTTCCTGATCGATAAAAAGTTTGTAAAAGTCTACAGGCCTGCAGGCGTCCCAAGAAGGAAGGTAAAGCGGGCCTTGCATTCCTGGGGTGGCACTGAAGGTTAATGCGGGTGGGAAATCCTCTAGATTTTTGCACCAGTCAGACTTGTAATCACCAAATGCTTCATGTGGAACATCTTCTGCGGCGGCGATATCGATTTCCATCTCGTCATCATCAGTATCATTTACTGCTACATCTCTTCTACCATTATTTTCGTTATCTATGGGAATCGGAGAAGCCTCCCTGAAATTCTCGTTCTCATTGCTGCACACTGGGTCATTAGGATTATCATCATACACATCGTCTTGCCGATCATCATCAAGTACATCGTCGAGACGATCGTTATTATCGAAATCATCATTGTGCACATCTTCTTGCTCGTGACGATTATCATCAACATCGATTCGACTTTCATCACTTTCGGATGTGATATCCCTTTCTTCTTCATCCACTGGTGCTCCAATGTCAAATTCATCGTCTGAGTATGTATCGTGGAAGAATTCTGCCACCTGTCTTGGAAATGTAGGAGCTGCATGCGCTTGATGTTTGGAAAACATCTTTTTTTCAAAACTGGGGATCTTTCCCGCACACCTAGGTAAAGGGAAGCCACTCCATAGTTGAGAAGAACATACTTCCGCTTCCTGCTGTCTGCTATTTTGCTGCCCAGCGATGCGGAGAATTTCAGTCTCTTCCCCATAACCTCTTACATTATTCTTACACAATTACTATTGTAGCGGGAGCGCTTTTTTAATCAGCGTGTACCGCTGAGAGTGCTTGTTCCCTCCACCCCTCTTGGTCCCGCTGGAAAGCGGCTCACGTCACTCAACCATTCCCTCTAAGTAAAACCATACTTAGTACAAGAAAAATACCTATTTGCCACAAGGTGCTTTGGTCCAGCTGGAAAGCGGCTCACGTCACTCAAATAACCCTCTTTCTACACCCCAGAGGTTCCACACTAGTGAGGTTTTAGTAGCTTGTCACGGCACGGGTGGCTTAACAACTCAGCCAGACAAATGTGCGTTCTTTCAAAACACAACAAAACGATTGCCTGAGGCTGCCCAAATCTTCTTCATTTCATTGTCGAGTGGCTCAGGACTTTACAGACTACAACACAAATACGCGTTAATAAAAACTCGCCTCAACACCTCGTTTTAAGGCGACAAACATCTAACTAGAGATGCAATGTTTACATCCTGCATGGGCACTTCCCCGATCAGTCACAACGTGAAGTAAGAATAAAACCTTAATTTTTATTTTTTTCCAAATGGTATACAGATTAGAGTTGACCAGGGCTTAAAGGCAGGCTTATTTTAAAAGCATCAATAGCAACAGCATCCATCGTCGTCGTCATCATCATCGTCATGGAGATTATTTAACGCGAAAACATGCAGTCTCACTGAGCTTTAAAATAATTATTTAATAAGTACTCATTTTAGATTTTTCAAAATTGTAAAGAAGTATGATCAGATTTTGTTTTTGTGTGTGTGTGCCAGACGTCCTCAGCGTAAAATGTACTTCTTTGACTTGAAGACCAGGGAGTGCTTGGTACAAAAAGTGTAAAAAGGGTAAAAATCTTCAAGGGCAGGAATATGTGTTACCGTGTTACCTTATTATTTGTAGAGACACTGCATGACAGCATGGTACATTTATATTTGAGAAATTCTGTCAAGCAGAAATATTTTTATCTGATCAAATGATAAACCAGTGGCGCACGATTTTCAGTTCAGTTTGTTGTCCTAAACTAGATAGCACACACACACACATATATATGACAATTTTTCTTTGAATTCAGCTCTACATTTTCTCTCAAGTATATAGTCAGACATTTTGAAACTGTTTGCTGCCTAAAGGTCCGTGTCATTACTTGACATTTTCATACTTTAATTCTTTTTCCTTGTCGAAGAAAAATCATTCAGATATTATAAACTTAAAATATATTGATATTTCTTTCGTTCTGAGATAGGTACTTTTTGATATTTGTAATATTGCTGTTATCTAATTAAAAGTACGATTTTTTCGTAATTAAAAGTTTAAGCTAATCAAATGCTGCTAATGAAGCACTTCTTATCTATATGTCTGAAATCTATTACTTATTGCGTGTACGTGAGAAAGAGAGAGAGGGAAACATCACATGATGTTGTAAACAATTCTTTAATTGTGACTCGTATCTGTATTATCACGGATGCAGTTTCCATCCTCCTTACAAGAGCACTGACCTCGACGGATAAAGGTTAGCGCTGATCGAGAAGGAAGAAAATCACAAGGCTATCTCAAAGTCATGAGAATATAAAAGATGACACACAAAAGGAACTGAATATCTCATATGACTTTGCACTAAAGAGTTTGTCCTGCTGTTCGTTCAATTTACTTAATGTCCTTGGTTTAAATGACTTGGATTCTATACCATTGTTCGCTATTATTTCCTTTGTTGCTGTTAAACACAGATCCTCCTCGTCCCCACCCCTACTACACCATTGACTTCAGTCGATCAAGAGTGTTCAGATTTGCGTATAAACATAATAATCTCTTTTCTGCGTGAGGGAGAGTTTTTTTTCCCAAATTTGTGCCTCGATCTCTCTTAATGTTCAAGGTGAAGATGCAAGCTTCTGATCGATGTTCTTCAGACTTCCCAAATGTGAATGTAGAAGAAGGACACAAACGCACGCACGCGCGCGCACACACACACCAGAAAGTTTATCTGTACTCTGTTCTAGTAGCCTATTCATCACAGTTCGATAGTTTGAACGAGACCTTTCCAATGTTGAATGTGCGTGCGTGCGTGCGTGCGTGCGTGCGTGCGTTAAAATATTGTATGACCGGAAAATCCCAGATTTGGGACTTGATTTGGAGGTCGGATGTAGCATCAAGGTGCCTCACCATCAATTGTTCAAATCGCTAGGTTGCTGTCAGTAGCTATAAAAGTGTAGATTGTTAGTTCCTACAGTAGTTTCGATCCTGTTCTCTTCGTGCTGTTAGGCAGCGCTGCTGTGTCTTGGCTGAGAACAATCTGAAAGGTGGGCAGTCCTCTCTTCTCTCTTTCTCTCGTCACTCTCTCACTTATGCTCAACTAGCTGAGTATTTATCTGTCCTTGTGCCACAACATGCGTATGTAGTCAACATACTAGTAGTCACATTTTTAAATCAAGAAAATCGTGCGATGTCACTCGATGCAAAGCAAATATTTGTAATCCCTCTTCTATCATTTTTGTCTTAGAATCACTGAGACAATTTAAGATTCTCCTTAGCTGAATTATAATATTGAATGAGATATGATAACTGACATTGTTAACACACGACTGTGTAATAAATAATATTACTATGGTCATCATAGTACACTCCATATATTATTGGATGCATTGCCGGTGTTTCTTAATAACTATAAATGAGTTATATCCGACTATATAATGACTCATCAATTAATTGAACGATTTATACATGCTTTATATTTTTTAGTTTACATCGGTATCGGCGATTTCGACACATCTGTACTTGCTATTGTACTGTACAAAGCTTTAAAACATATATATATAATAGAAGAGTGAGACTCGTTTCTAGGTGCACCAAAGCCTGCTAAGCTGTTTGTTTATTATTTATGCAAGAAGCCCTGTTCTAAGTTGAAACTAAGAGTTATGTATAAGCAAAAAAAAATACGGGGTTTAAGTAGACAGAGTAAATTAGAAGGTCATTAAATGACAGGCTGTAGAATCTTATAATTCCTCCAATTACGAGTCATGATCGAGTTTTGCAAAACCAAATGACATATAAATCTGTCTTCTTTTTTTTTTTTCCTTTTCTTCATTTCAGAAATTCTTTTTTTACAATGATTCTACAAATGGATGGTGTTGTACATTTTGGTATAATACTTGTAGTAGTTCTGGGACTTACTGCAGGCAAGACTCAAAACTGCTGTTTCCCTGACCAGTGGCAAGGTCTTCTGAGTTCTATCGCAGAAGCACAAGGGAATCTAGAACAAGTATTGAACTTTATATTCATAGAACCTAATGGTAGTCATATATAGTGCCTAATATATCTGTATTAAATTGTAACTAAATGTTCCGTTTTCATAGTGCTATGTTTAAAGTGTTTTACTAAATGTACACCTATTGTTTACACGTACACATGTTTTTCAATGATAACTTTTCGTCTGTGGTTTCCGTTTTGTTGCTAAACAGGCAGTCAGTTACTTATCTTATGACTATACTAACCGACGTTGGGCTTCTTTCACGAATCTCACCGACTCAACAGGATCACAGGTTTACTCCTATGAAACTCTTGTGCTGTACAGTGGACCAAATGTAAGTGATCAAAGACACAAGATTTCATATACTTGTTTCATACTTGCTCCAAAAAACCATTAACAGATCAGCAGAGTTCTGACTCTGCATTTCTTAAAGATAAATGTGTTGCTTGGGACTCAGTACAACCACGGACATGCATAGGTGGATTGCTGTCGGACGAAGCCAACACTTACAGCCTTTTGCAAAGTTCTCTGCTGTTAGTCTCCGCGGGCCTATATAAGCAATGAATATGAGTAAAAACCGGAAACTTTGCATACACCAGCCTCTTTTTAGTAGTTATGTCATTACTTTCTCCAAGTGGCATAGGCTGTGTTGCGTGGTGGTGTGGTTATTTCAGAGTGCGCCTTGCGGCCCACCACCTCCGACTTCAGCACTCGTGGACCACTCTTTGTCTGGTCTCTACCCTTCGACCTGTCCGACTTGGGTGACCCTGCTAGGAGCTGATGCTCCTGTCGGCATAGGGTCATCGAGACACGCAAGCCCCCGACCGCGGCAAGGTGGTGATCCAACAGGGGGTAGTTATATATATACAGTGATACCTCGGTTCTCGAACATAATTCGTTCCGGGAGGACGGTCGAGAACCAAATTGTTCGAGAACCGAAGCAATGAAACCCAAAGGAAATAATGGAAACTGGATTAATTCGTTCCAAGCCCCAGAAAATGCCTATTTACTGGCCTAATTTGTATATAATATGTAGAAAAACATGAGTCTCAACAAGAAATAAGAAATAAAAGTGTATTTATTAAAACAAAACAAAAAACAAAACAAAAATGTACTGTACAGTACAGTAAATGGTGTTTCATTTACTGTACCTGTACCAAACTTTATGGCAGGAGGGAATAACAGTGGCGTAGGAAGATGTTCGGCGTTGGGGGGGCAAACTCCCTGCTGACAGTGAACGGCGTTCGCACTCGCACGGTGATGACCGTCTCCTCTCTACGTTCCCCTACCTTTCTTCTGTTCTTTGCTCTTTGTGAGGAATTACGTCTCAAATATTGGGTGGGCAAAAGGATATTCCTGCCCCTCCTGTATTTTCCTTGGAGGGGCGGCTGCCCCCGCTGCCCCCCTGGTTCCTACGCCACTGAATAAATGTGGAGGGAGGAGGGAAGGGGGATGGTTATTGTCACTGATGACGCAAGCAAGGCGCGCTGGGCAGAATGAACGCCATTCGGCTCAACTCGGCTCATCTCGGACGTTCGGATGTTCGAGTTCCAAATATTTGTTCGAATTCCAAGACAAAATTTTCTCGAATTTCCTGGTCGAATACCGATTTGGTCGAAAGTCAAGGCGTTCGAGAACCGAGGTATCACCAGAGAGCTTAGATGTAGAGAGGGTGCACTCCTTCTTTATCCTTACTTGTTAAGAAAAGTAGTGACGGAGTTGCGTCCCTTCGAAAAAAGATGCTACGCCGCAGTTGCTACTATCAACCACTACTAAACAAAGTCGGCGCTAGCAGTGTTTATCTTTGGAGTAAATGTCTAGGTGTTTGCGATATCAAATGACCTTTATCTAAGAACAGATTTTTGTGTCTTTTATTCATGGGAATTGCTTAGATGAGGGTAGTTTGGGAGATTTTAATACATGTATGACAGCTGACTATATTTAAAAAGGATAGCTTTTATAAATTCAAACAGCACATCCATGAGCACAAATTTGCATTTATTTAAAATCCAAAAAAATCTAATTTATGAGAATTTATTAATATGAGAAAAGCAGTTAAAATAGAATTACACATGAATATAAACAAGCCACATTCAGAATACTTGCTCACATACTGAGACATATAGATTTCTGTTTACATACAAGCATGGGCAATAAATTCTCACACAAATCATAATAATCATAATTAATAACAAATCATAATACTACTATTAATAATAATGTATATATTTATATACATTCATATCCCTTGTTGTAAGAACATTGGCTGACAATTTAAAGATAACAGCTATGCTTACTATGAAATATACAGCAAGCAGATACTCAAAAGGGATCATTCACACATGTACTTTGAATAAAGATTTATAACATTTTCTTTCACACTTTTCTATAATAATTTTAAATTACTTAAGCTTAAAAGCTACAAATGATGTAACTTCAACATTTTTTTATTTCTTTTTGCTCCTTTTTCAAAAAAGGACACAGAGCTATCTTTCAAAGAAAAATGAAGGCGAACATTGATAAATAGATTAATCACCCTTCCTTTCAGATCACATGCACCAAGTGGACAACAGAGGTCAATGCTTTTTAGCTCTTCCCACAGAAGTCGAATCAACTGAGATTTAACTTTTTTCCCAGGAAGTAACTGGTCAATATTTTTACAACATGTACACTCTAATATCTTGACTGTCTCACTCAGAATTTTTGTTTTTTTGGTGGTGGTTGTATGGAGAAAATAGTTAGAGGGTCACTACAGTTATCATCAAAATTATTGAAAGTGATATTTACTTTATCAATAATGTCTTTGTCATTTAAACAATCACTGTCATGGTCATAGTCATTCTCATCAATATCTTCATTACATATCATTATGTCCTGCTGTTTGTCAGTGGTCACAGATGTCAGAGTCAATAAAGAGCTGTCATTGTCATTCTGGCAATTAGTTCCACTACTGTGATGAAACAGGTTCTCAATCATGATCTGACGGAAGAATAATCTAAACTGTTCTGCAGTGGGATTATGTAGATGCTCCTGAAAGCAAGAAAAAAAAGTCTTCTAAGCAGTCTTGATTCAGTTTTTCTGTAAGAAGTAATGAAATACCATGATTTGTCTGAAGCTCATCAAAAAGCTCAAGCAGAGCCTGCACAGTCATCTTCCACCCTGTCAGACAAGGTAGTGCATTGGATGAGGGTGTTTCAACAGTGTGCAACCATTGCAAAGTGTCACAGAGAAACTCTTTATGCCCAGATGCAAGCTATGATCATCATTAGCCTTATGTGCCAGTTAGAGTGATCTCTCATGATAAATGTTAATTAAAAAATAAAATATGACAGAAAGAAAGGCCCATGATGGTAAAATGTGGCTTAGTAATATATATTGGAATATATCATTATCTAATAATCATAAGTTATCAACCTTGCATGGTGGATTTGGAATGGAGAAAATTGTGGGGACTGCATTCCAGACAAGACTTTTTTGGGGGTTTGACAGTTGTACTTACTTTCCTCGAAATGATCCGAGCAAAGACAGTATCCTTTTCCATATACATCAGATGGTGTAAGATGGTCAAAATCTTTCCTTCTCGTAAAGTTCATCCATATTTTGCACCTGTTGTAATGATTTTTTCAATATATTAATAACAAATCTTTTTATAACACCTCACCCCAGTGACGAATGCCTTAAATGAAAATACTATAACAAATTTAAATAGGTTTCTAATCAGATAAGTGAGAATTCATCACACAGTTTCACAGTATAATCAGTAAAGTCGTTTTAATAATCATAGAAATCGAGCAAACGCGTTGTA
Source organism: Pomacea canaliculata (assembly GCF_003073045.1). Lineage (NCBI taxonomy): Eukaryota > Metazoa > Mollusca > Gastropoda > Architaenioglossa > Ampullariidae > Pomacea > Pomacea canaliculata. The sequence continues at coordinate 14,683,710 of NC_037596.1, read as the reverse complement.
GTAGACTGCTCTCAACTACAGTACACTTATGGATCGTAATTTGAGAATAAATTTGTAGCTTACCTCTCTTCGTCCTTTGGGAAATTGTGGAAACGTTTTTCTTTTGAGGTTGATTTAAATCTGGCGTTCTGACAGTTAATTGCAGAACAATTTGCCCACCTTGCCTCAGACGATCGCCTTGTGCCGTGTTGTTTCGTAGCATCTCATTACGAAAGATAACTCTAACCGACGAGTTTTCCCGCGGTCACGAGTGAACCCTCTCTACATCTAAGCTCTCTGGTATCACTGTATATAAATATCGTCTTCTAGCAGCCTAGAATACAAGTTCGTTCTACAACATACATTTGTCTTTTCTGCAAAAATAGAACTTGACATCTCTTCGGATTTCTCCTTCAAGAAACACTTACCAGCATTAAAATTAAAAGCTTATTAATTTCTTACTGGTTTTAATGACGTTGTGTACTCGTTTGTATCTATAGTCTTTTACAATCAATTTTTAACATTGTTAGAAGTGATTTTTTTTTAAGTACACTTGGGGTGTAATGCAACCATTCCGAGTTTTCTCCATAAGATTTATATTTCTTCACAACATTTGACTTGCCTCTAATCCTAAAAGCTGATCTTGTTAAACTTCAATAAACTCTTGTGGCTGACATGTTTCTTTATGCCTCAAAGTCTAACCTCCTTACTGTGGTTTCTCTCCTGCTTGCAGAGTGGTATGCTGTACAATTTTGACTTGAAGACCAGGGAGTGCTCGGTACAAAAAATGTCCGGTCCTTTTACGAAAATGTGTATTCCAGGTAGACTATCACAATCAGAAGTAAACAGATTCTGAAGTAACAATTAAAAACAGTACTAATGCAAGCATTCACTTCAACAAAAACAAAGTTTATAAGACTAAAAAATCCCAAAACACCCTTGAAAAGAACAGCAATAAGCAATGTCATTGCTCCAGCAAGGGAAAATTTTGGAGAGAACAATGCTATTTATCCTGTCAAGTACAGTTAGTTTCATATCTACAGGTTTTATTTTGACTGTTATTCCATATCGTCAACAGCTTACATGTGTTCGTTCGTAGTACACTTTCTACTAGTCCTATCATTCCTGTAATTGATAAGCATTTAAAGCATACTCCTTGTGTACATCTGCTGTTGTTACTGTCATTAGAGTTTGCTGATAGTTGTTGCCTTTTACAGCGATGTGAAATATTAATGCTTAATGTCTGTTAATGTCAAACTTACACACACCATTCTATCCATTCACCTAATCTCCTAGATATTTTCACAGATATAAGGATTTGTGTGCAGACATTGCTCAGAAAGTTGGTGATTTGACCTTAGGAGCTGCAACTGAGTCTCTCCCAGTCACTGTATATTCTATAACGGGGCAAAACGGAACCTATCAATCCTTCACCACAGTCACACGCCAACTGTGCCTTCCTGTTTCAGAAGTGAACACTGAAGATTTTGAAGGAGGTGAGTGTTATATAAGAAGAAATGTATTTTAAAGCAGCCATTTTTTTCATAAAAGTGTACAAAAATACTAAAATCAGTGTAGTCATCAAACGCCTTATGTTTTGTTGTCTTAAAGAGCTGATAAAATAACAAATGTAATTTTTTTCTAATTTCAGACACTAGTGCGTTAAAAAAGCCCAGTTATTTAAAACAATAGTGAAAGGCTATAAAAAATAATGAGACTCTTTTGATATTTTTTTCATTTATATACTACACTAGTAATTTTAGAGGCACATCAGGTGCATACACAAACATACTACTCGTATCTTACACCTGTTCTTTTACTCTACGAACAACAAAACATCTATATATATATTCAGTTGTATTATGGTTTGTATACATGTATGTTTGTATTATGGTCGCCCACCCGACAACTCCCCAAAAAAGCCAGTTGAGGTATTAAAGCCCTCACTTATCTTACTCCAGTACATGGGTGGTGCCGTGTTCATCTCGCTCCACAGCTTAGGGAAGAACTGTCCAGTACACAAAAATCAAATAATTACCGCATGTGCCTTGGCATTTTTTTACACTGATACTCTAACCATTAAGCTATCCACTCCTACTAGCTTAGACACCAGGAAGTGTTGGATGACAAAAAGTATACATTACATTTTATTTTTAAATGCACATTTGTGATTTGAAGTATTTCATAGAATATACAAAAACTAAGGAGTCTAGACAGGATGATCAGTAGCTTAGTTTATGCAGTTGTTTTGGGGTTGGGGGTGTTGTTCTATGTGTGCAGATGTTTACATGACAGTATCTGGATTTGCTGACATTCAACTAGGCATAACGCAGCCATCTGTCTTTGATGTGCCTCCAGAGTGTAAAGGTGCAAAGCCATTGCATTCAGACAAGGTAATGACAATGATGACTAGTGTGGGGTTGGAGGGGATCAAATTGAACAAAGGAAGGAATCTGCCCAAGTTTATGAAGAAGCATTTCATGTAGTTAACACATTGACCACAGCTATTGACGTGTAATAATGCTTTTGGTCAGTATTTACTTTATGGTCAGAACTATGCAGTAAATAAACCAATTAACACAGTACATATTTGTCTTCTAATTCTTTTGCTAATTATTTTTTAAGCTTGTCCCAATTTTATTTAACAAAAATGATTTGATTTTTTTTTATTGACCTTGATTAGGCGAACGAGTGGAAAGGAAAAAGGCTGGCTTTCAACATTTGGTGTATTTATTTGCATGTTATTCGTACATGCAATGTACCTTTAATGAATAGCTTTGTCAGGAAAATGAACAGAACTATAATGGAATGTTTAAAGGACTGGTTTAATTTTTCCTTTGTGGGGTTTTGTTACTTACTCATATTTAATGGCATTATATTTTCTGTTTCAACTCAGATGTTTCCAGAGTTTTCAGCCAAAGCATCCTTTACCAGACGTTTCTTTTACCTGTAGCCACTGATCAAAGATGTGCTTCTGCAGGTGCCACAAATTATCAGTCAATTAAACATCTGTCAATTATTCAATTATCAGTCGATTAAATATCTGTCAGATTTCATATTGGCAAAAACAATGTTTCTACTAAATCTGTCATTCCAATCTGACTTTATTTCCTTATCTACATCTGTTAATGTTAAACTGTTTTCACTCTTTTATGCAAATTTGATTTTGTGCTTTTAAACGACTTAATTTTCTGCACAAGTATGACTGGTAATAACACGATCTAAGGATGTCAGAAAACTCAAAGGCAATAACTAACATGTCTGTTTAAATAAGGTGACCAGACGTCCCGCTTTAGGCGGGACAGTCCCGCTTTTGACCTCGTGTCCCGCCTGCTCATCGGGCGGGACGCCCAATGTCCCGCTTTCTGGCTTTCTGGCAAGTCCATCAAATGTCCCGGTTGTCTTTAAAAATCACTTTTTTCGGCGTTCTTTGACGGTGACGACACCATCATCGGCACGTGTCCCGCTTTCGCCCCGGAAACGTCTGGTCACCTTAGTTTAAATAAACGTAGTTTCTTTCTTATACTTTTGAGGGAATACAAAGTCTATCTTTGAGAAATTCTGCCATCATGAAAGAAAATGTAGAATATCCAACAAAGAAGTAGTAGGATAAGATTCTATTTCATCTGTTGACCTGGCTCTTTAGAAAAATAGCACAAGATAGTCTATTTGTCCTTGCTAGTCACACAACATGAAACTAGAAAAATTATTATTATAATCCACCCAGTGATCTATGAACAGAACTCATGAAAAAAAGTCCTTTGACTCTGGTATTTTATTTTTTTTTAATTATGGTGAGATACAGTATTTGTAGTAAAATTCAAACTGTGTTGGTGAAGACCAGAGAATGGAGTTGGTTAATAAAGATGCATAACACAGCACAAATCTTAGGACTGCACGGCGAGTCAATTTGTTACTTGCATTTGTCACATAGACGAGAGAAATATAATATGTTGATTACCATAATATTATAACATAGAAGAAGGAAAATGTGCACCACATGTGCAAAATATGTACAAAATGTATTTGCATTATTTTCTAAATAATTAGCTTTTTCTTTACCCATCTAACATAATGGAAGCTTTGTTTTTATGAAGTATATTTACCTTTTCTTTAAGCTCTTTTGAACATTTCGAGACTGTCATCTGATTAGGGCTTCATAACATGTCATTTTCATACTGATATTTCTGGCTAACAGTTTTTATGTTCATTTTATATTTTGACATTTGTAATATGGATATTTTTAATAAACCATTTGATCTAATCACATGCTTCTAAAATTAGTTTTCAGTACTATGAGGAGAGAATGTTCAAAGAGTGCAGTTTTCTAGGTCTTTTTAACTTGAAAGTTCTAAAACAATTTTTTCTTTAATGGACCAGTCTCCTCACACGAAACATGTCTGGAGATAAGCAAACTTTCACTAAGCATCTTAAAACTGTTCCTTGAATCTGAGGAGGTGCATTCTTCTATTGTCACACCTTTCTCCTTATCCATTTCGCAAATAATTTCCATTCTCTCCCAGACAAGCCTGCAATCAATCTTAATCTTTCTTCACCTCTTCGAGCATTTATTCATGCTCATCCATTTTTTAATGCAGGTCCCTAACTTTTAGTGTAATGTAGACTAACAAAGCAATATTCGATCTGCAGGGTGAGCAGTTTACTGAACGGTTAATAAATATGTACCACAACATTTGAGAACATCCTCTAAATTACTATTAATTTCTATCAATAATATGAACGGTAACAATAGCACAACGAACAAACAGTGAAAGCTACGTGTGTTAAGGAACAATAATCGTTTAAGAGCCTGTGGCCTCAACCTTTCTTGAGCAAATGGGTTTTAGGGGAAATTGTTGTAATTATATTTATGAATAGACAACATATGTCTTCACCAGAAATTTTTCTCTTGATTCCTGGAACGGAAAAGAGAAATGCACAAATGCCTGCTCGAAATGAAGTGAGTCAGGAGGTCAGAGGATGAAGAAAGAGCTGAGGATGTAAACATAACACTTGACCTTAGAAGCTGTAACGGAGACTCTCCAGTCACAATTCTACAAAGGGACAAAACACAATTTTTCAACACCTAAGATAACCATCCGTCCCCGTTTCAGGGGTCAGTCCCCCTTTTCGAACAACTGTTTCCACGTAGAAACATGTCCCCGTTTTAAGATTATTCACTGGTTTCAGCTGTGTACCTTATCACCACGATAATTTGAACTCGGCGCGCGTGCGATAAATCACGTGATGAGCTATACTTTCGCTTTGTACTCTACCTGTAGTGTTTAGAGTCCCTTGATTAATTAAAACTCTCATCAAATCTATTTCCGACTGTTTCTATAAACATTCTCAATGCGATTGCAGCTTTTATTCTCGCAGCGTAGGTGACACTTTTAAACTGTGCATTAAAACACTAGTTATTGTGTAAAATATGTTCAGGGAGGTCTCTTAGTTCACCACAAGATAACTCTGTTTAATTTTTGTATATACTTAAATTATGTTTAAGCCTTCAAGGACTCTACTCTGAAACATTCAATACTTTCTTTTAGAAGTGCTTTACTGTTGCTAAATAAAGTTTTGGCCTATTTTTGTTATTTATCATAAAGATAACAACGATTACTCTGTCAAAGCGCGCTCGGTGTTAAAATGGCCGTCGTGTTGCAACGTTGTGGAGCTATTGCTGATGTTTTCGTGAAGCATTTGGCATTAACAACTCTTAGGTATGTTGAATGTGTCATAGCTGATAATTCTAAACTAGTTTTCCGTTTCAGTATTTGATTAATCTCTAGATACTTCATTCGTCACTGGATTAGTGGTAGTAATAATAATAAGCGCGCGCTTGATGATTACGCTCACGAAGGAATATTCTTTCAGTGCATGAGACAAAATCAAGACATGGACAGTAAACGGAGAACGGAAAGATTAGCAGCAATACTGGCAAGCAATTTAAGACAAGCATAAAAGATGCAAACATGCATCAAGTAAAAAACAATAATAAATGACAAGTGAGTTGCGTGACTTAAGAGGAAGGCAAAAAGGCGGACTAGTCAATATACGAAATAAAAAAGACCTAGGGTTGAAAGATGTACTAGCATTAGACGAACTGTCGTTAAGACTATGGTTAGGGAAGCGATCTGTATTTAGTGCACTTTTCAAGGATTCGATGGTAGGTTCAACATGCTTCAAGTTCATTACATATTTTACATCAGGCAAAGATGCAAAGGAGTAAGTGCTATACAGAGAGGATGGCATACAGCATGAACCAATGCCAAGTGAAAGATTTGTTCAGTCGGTTACAACCTTTATAACATTTCTATTTTGCTAGTTTCTGAATGGAGTGTTGTTGAATTTTGAATCCTACCACGGCAGTCTTCTTTTTTGCTTTCTTATGTCAATATTTTTTACATGTATTTTTGCTTTTAGTTCAGATTTTGCTTTAATTGTTAACATTTCTAAGTAAAACTTCTACTTTCTGCATAGAATACAAATGCACAGCTGCATTCAGCATTGCTTTGAAAAGGCTTAGATAAATTTACTGCTGGAGAGGAGGGGGAATAGGTGTTTTATACCGAGTAAGCAAATATGGCTGTATTGTGGCAAGGCAGCCAGTCCTGGAAACAGATGCTACACGCTGAGAAAGAACATTGTGCCCCAGATAAGAGCTGAACCCAGGAGAACCCACTGCATTGGTGACAGGAGCTAACTGTTGTGCTAACTGTCGGACCGCTCTAATGATGGGTAGTTAGGAAGCTTGTGAATAACTTTTTACTTTGCTGTATCTCTGGGTAGTGCTGAAGTACTAATCACCACTCAATGTTTCTGAAGGAACATGGTTGAGAAGACTCTAATTTTGTACTGCATTATGTTACTGTTACAGATAATGATATACTTAACATAATGTGATAAAAGCAAATTATAGATTTGTTTGTATGATTCAGTGCTTAATACCAGGTAGAGTACTTAAAGTGAGTTAACCATTTTAAACATCTTGTGTCCACAGACCAGTTGAAGATGCACGATGCTTGATCAGCATGTCTCGGTCTATCCAATCCCCTGATGCACCCAAGAGGCCACTTCGCCCTTTTGTGAAGTTTATGACTGAAAAAATGTCAGAAATTCGACAAAATAATCCAGGTTTACTATGGGCACATATGTCAACTATTATTTATTTTCATTTTTAAACTTTAGGTATCATTTCAATTCCTTGTTTCCATTACAGTAAGAATTACATCTTTTATGAACAAAACAATAACCTGAGGATATTGCATATTTTTAAGCAATATTAACATTTTTTGTATTACTAGAAATTTGATAATTTTTTATATAAATATTGAGGTATGAGATATAGAACAATTTGCTATAGTTTTCTTTTCCTGCTTTTTATCAAGGTGCCAATGCTCCTAAAATAAGCAAGATTGCAAGTCAGCTGTGGAATGATCTTGGCACAGAAAAGAAAACTGTGAGTTATAAATAGGAACTGGAGGGAACGTATGTTTGAGTAACATGGAATGGCCTCAGTATCTACTTGTTTGAAATCACAAATCTAAACACAGGTAACTGATGTGAACATTGCCTTTCAATTTGTCTACTTATGTCTAGGACAGGATGAAGGAGCCACTTCATCAAAAAACACTCAGATTTTTATAAATTTAATCTTCCAAATTTTATAGCAAGTTACTTTGAAAGAATATAATTTTTAAGTACCTGTACATGCAAGGTGTTACCCCTTTACTGTAGCATATTTTCTTTGGTCTTAACAGGCATACAAGTTACTTGCACAAGAAGAATATTTGGACTACAAACGGAAGTATTTGGTGTTTTTAGATGGACTCAGTGAGCAAGAAAAAGCCCAGCTTCATGATGATAAATCTGCAAAATTGGCATTCCGTAAAAGATTGAGAGACAAAAAAGTTAGTGAAAGATGAGTTTCCCATGGAATCCAAGCGGGATATATTTGGATCAAAAGTCTGTATCTTATAAAATTGTTTGCACCTCAGACAGAGAAATTAGTCAAGCAGCAGAGTTTTGCCACGAGTAAAGTACCCATGAAGAACATTTCCAATTTGTGATCAAAAGTAACGTACAGCTTTTCACAATTTCACATTGAATTAGATCCAGCCAGGAAGGCATTTCAAGTCATCCTAATTCATTGAAAAAGCAGCTTTTTGAACACTGCAAATATGCCTGCCTTTCGAGCATGACAGTTCCCCAAAGAAGAAAGAAACAAAGTAGATGGGTACCCAGAAGTTTGAATGTAGTATTTGATCACATTTATTTAACTCTCATCAAATATCAAATGCAGGTACTTTTTAATGAACTTTTTGGCAGACTTGTCATGTTCACCTGATGAACTTTTCTGATTGTTTAGAGGCTATTTCTATTTTCAGACTCAGAGTTTTGTTCTTGTGGGTGACTTTTACCTATCCTCTTGTTACACGTTTTAAGTCATTTTTAATGGTCTCATCAATAGTTTTTACCATCCTTTTCACAGAATCTCCATTATTGTTTGATTTGTGATCTATCACAGCACAGAGTTTACTTTTTTCTTGTCTTGGTATTTCTGTACAGTGCTGGCATAAAGTAAAACATCAGAATTTTTGTTTTTTCTCTCCCTCTCTTATATCATAATGGATTCATTTGAACAGCTCAATGCTTTACACCCTACACAACCATTCATGTACAGACAAAAAATGCACTAACAGAAATGAGTAATATAATTAAAAGATAAAAATAGATGATAATGTTAATAAACTATATACAACTATGCACAAAGAAACTATGGCATAACTCTTTTTTTAAAAAATCTCTCTTGACGTTCTGGCTGTCTATTCCTGATCCTATGACTCAACTACCCTTAGCACATTTATTACTACTATTCCCTGCTAAGCTATCTGTACTAAGCTGGCACATCTGGTGGCCCCTTTGTCCTGCAGCCTGATAGCAGCAGTGTGCACTTTCAGTAGCACACCTGCGGGTGGTAAAGTGTTTGCTGGGTTCAAATAGAAAACTAGTTTTTTACAATCATATGAAGATCAGCCAGATATGTCTTTCGTTTCAAATTTATATATACGGCACCAGGAACCTTTGAGTTGTTCATTGGTTACATCATATTAAAAGATGCTGAGTTCTTCATCTCAAGATACATTTATGACTTGAGAATAAAATTTGAAGAAATATGTTATCTGAAAAAAAATGTAAATTTGTACAGCAACATTTTTTTATAATAATGATTTAGCTTGAGATTTAAATTATGAAAGATCTGTAATTTAATTATAATCTGTTATCTAATTATAAGAAGATCTGTAAATTATTTTTTTGTACATATTTTCACATATCACATAATCTTTGCACTGCAGGAGTTGCGCGATCTGGGAAAGCCAAAAAGGCCATCAAACCCATACATAGCATTTGTTAGATCATCTCTGCACGAACGGGGTGGCGTACCTCTGAATGTGAGTGGTGAAAAGCAAATAGGATAAGGACCATCTTTTTTAAAAAAAACCCAAAAGTTATGCACTTTAAAAAAAAAATTCTCTCTTTTTGACCATGTTATGCAATGTTCACTTAAAACAGCCTCTGTTGCATTTTGATTTACATACTAAGCAGAAAGTACAATTTATGGTTAAGACTTTAAAATGCTAAGTGTTTATGTATTTACATATTGTTGATGAATTGTGTGTGCATGCAGAATGCTTTTTTATGTACTGATGTATGGTAGTCATTCTGATAAGATCTCGAGAAGACAGCATCTCCAGTATTATATAATTAATATTGTAATCCTAGGGCTTAAATTTTTTTTCAGCAATTTATGAAAGAACTTGCAGACCACTGGCATAATATTCCCAATGAGAAGAAAGAGGTAGTTGAATTTTTATAATTTTCTTTATTCTCATGTTTACATAGTACAGTATGACTTTTGTGGTCTTTTATTCAAACAGCTTCTTGATTTTTTTTTTTTTTTTTTAAATATTTATTTTGATGAAATTTAGAGTAGAGATCTTATGTTTTGATAATTAATAACTTAAGAAGAAAGTAAATATTTTTTGTTTTGTCCTTAGATGAAATGGATACATTTTATGTTATCATTTTAGATAGGGGTTTTGATATTATTCCGTTCACAAGAGCCTCGTGTTTAGTTGTGCACACCCAGTTTTAGATCGTTTAAAAACTTGTGGGATGTAGTTCTGACTACTGCTGAACACACCCCAAAGATGCTTAGCTGTGCAAGAGACAAGCAAAGAAATCTTAGATGTAGCCTATGACTTGATTTTTTTTTTTTTTACAGGCCAGAGGTCAGTTAATATTACCATGCATAATAATTATTGCAGATTATAAAAAAAAAAAAGACTTTAGCCAATTTTGCATTTTGATTGTCATATTTAGGTTGGGCACATAAAAGTAGATAAGAAGTGACTAGTTTTATTTCAGTATTATACTGTTTATGCTAAACAGTAAAAACTGAATGTCCTTCTAAAATGATTGTTAATAAATGTATGTTAAAGAAGTTTGCGCATATTTATTTACAGATATACGAGAAAGATGCCAGGGTAGAAAAAGAAAAGTACAAGAAGGAATTGGAAGAATGGGAGAAGAAAATGATAGACATTGGACGTGAAGATGTTGTTCGCAAATCATCTCTTGCAAAAGCCAAAAGAACTTCTATTTCCAAAGTAGCAAAGAAATCCTCCTCATCAGGCCCAATACAAAAGACGGTCTTGGTATCACCAGCATCCAGAAGGAAAGTCACAAAGAAGTCACACATTTTAGGAGAATAACAGATTTTTGAAATGTTTTGATGCATTTGTTTCATGTAAATGTCCCATTGTTTTCGTGTAGACCTCTTTGACAAATGAGTTTCTTCTTAAATGTTTGCTTTCCAGTGAAGGAATTTTGGTAATTTTACAAGCGCATTGAAATGTGTTTTGCCAAACAACATAAAGCAGAAGACGGAGGGTTTTTTTTTTTTAACAAAATATTTCTTTTTGCCTTTCTTTTTTAAACAGACATCAGCTCTACAAAGAGTTGCGTTTTGGGGTCTTTTTTTCTTTTTTTTTTTTCTTTTTGTAATGAACTGATCAGAGTAGCTTGTCTAAGTGAAAGGTGTCGGCTGGTTGCAGTGTTTCCTCGGAAAGCAATACTTTATTTTTTTTCCCATGTGTTTCTTTGGTTTTATCGGGGAAATGGCAGACGAAAAGATTTTATTAAGCTGGCTAATTTTATATTCCATAAAACTTGAGTGATTCGTTAGTGCCTGTGTGTGCGTGCAGGTGATATGCATGTATTCAAAAAAGGAGAATGTGAACTGGGTCCTTTTATATAATGATTGTAGTGTGTCACTGAAATGTAGAAATGTGTATGAAAAATTTAAAGGACTTTTGACAGCTATTGACATTGAACTTTTTATTGGATGTTATATTGTACAGATATCATATGAGAACTTCTTCCAGCATTATATAAGTAGACGACCCAAGTTTTATTTATGATGAGTAATAAACTGATTAGTTGATTAGGTTGAGTGAAAGCTATGATAAAATAAAAGTATTTACAGTTTTGTGAAGCTTATTGAATTGTGTACTTCACACTTTCCTCTGGATGTAGATGAATAAGATTTGAAGGCAAATTACTATTTTTTACTCCCAAGGAGTGCTGTACATATTAAATTTATTTACTTCCACCCATCCCCTGCTGCAGAAAATTTGGGGACAGGAGCAAGTTCCAGCTGACTGGAAGCTTGGCTACCTCGTAAAGCTACCCAAAAAGATGACCTGACAGAGTGTAGCAATTGGCGTGGTATTATGCTGTTGTCCATTCCCAGCAAGGTGCTGACCAGAATCATCCTGGAGAGACTGATGAATGCCTTAGACAAGAAACTGATGCAAGAACAAGCAGCATCTCGGCAGGGTAAATCATGCACAAACCAAATTGCTACACTACAAAATATTATTGAACAGTCCATCGAATGGCAGTTGCAACTATATATAACTTTTGTGGATTTTGAGAAGGCTTTTCACTCCGTGGTCAGGAAAACCATTGGAAATTGATGCAGCATAACGTATTTCCACCAAAGTTCGTTGCCATCATCCAGTAGCTGTATGAGGACTCGACATGCTAGGTGATCAACAACGGAAAGCTGACTGACCCCTTCGCAGTGAGGACTGGAGTTCAGCAAGGTTGTATGCTCTCACTGACAATCTTCCTGATCGTCATAGACTGGATCATGAGAAGAACAACCTCTAACAGCAACACGGGTGTTCCATGTACCTTCGCCAGGGAACTTGCGGATGATATCAGCCTGTTGTCCCATTAGCAGCAACACACACAAAGCTCATTCGGCTTGCAGAAGAAGCAGCGATGACTGGCCTGACCATCAACATAAAGAAGACATCAAGCAAGAAGCCCCACTACAACTACATGGGGAATATATTACAGAGTCTGACCTTTTCATCCCACCTTTGCAGCATAGTCAGCAAAGATGGAGATGTAAGAAGCCGAATAAACAAAGCCAGGCTTGCATTCCACACCCTGCGACCTATCTGGAACTCCAAGGTTTTTTATCTTTACACACCAAGATACGCATCTTTAACACAAATGTAAAGTCAGTCCTTCTGTGCGGATCTGAGACATGACCAATGCCATCACTAACAAATACAGACTCAACAGATGTCTGCAACAGATCCTCAACATCAGAGAGCCCGAGAAGATCTCAAATATAGACCTGTGGGAGAGGACCAGCCAAACAGCAAGAAGCGGAAGTGGGGCTGGATATGTCATACCTTGCCAAAGCCAGCCGACAATTTAACGAGATTAGCTCTGAGCTGGAACCCACAGGGAAGGCGCAGGGTTGGGAGACCCAGACAGGCATGGAAGAGATCAGTCTACAGAAAGGCGGAGACAGCTGGCATGACAGGCTCCAACTGGAAAGGGACGCCCAGAACCGGGTCCGATGGCGGTGTGTGGTTGCGGCCCTCCCTATACGCCACTGGGGGCGACAAGGATTAAGTAAGAAAAAGAACCCATCTCAATATACCTCACACCCGCCGACCACCCCACACACACACACACGCACACTCGCGCGCGAACAGAGATGTCAATTACATACGTTCGAGACGCTAGCATTCGTTCGGATTGACACGCTTACACAGGTAAATAAGTTCAAAGGCATATATTTATTTACATAATTTAAGCAGACAACTACTATATCTACTCTAACCTACCTAGTCTACTAAAACCTAGCACCTTACTCCCTGGGGTGGGGAGGGCTGTCCGGTGGCGTAACGGTTAACGCCTATCACCAATACACTAAAGGTTGGCTGTCCTGGGTTCAGCTCTCGTCTCGGGCACGCTGTTCTTTCTCTGCAAGTGACACCTGTTTACAGGGCTGGCTGCCTTGCCGTGATATATCCTTAGTTGCTGACTTGGCGTCAAACACCAATTCCCCCCCACACACACACATTAGGGAAAGAGGGGGTTGAGCGATGTGAGCCGTTTTCCAGCGGATCAAAACACCTTGCGGCAAAAATTTAATGGTACTTCTCTCGTACTCAGGGTGGACAGAAGTTTACATAGAAAGTGGATGCTGATCGAGTGACGTAAGCCGCTTTCCAGTGGGACCTTAGCAGCTTGCGGCAGAACTTCACACTTGTTCAGAACCAATGTTTTACTGCTTTTCCAAGCAACACCACCCGCCTTTCGGTAAACAGGAGCAAGCACTGACTTTTGCTATGTGTACTGGACAGTTCGGGTGCTACATCTCCCGCTTTTGTCCGTCTCGCGCGACCAAGAGATGGGGTGGAAGGGGATGAGGGATGGAGGGAACCAGCAATGAAAGCGGTCCCAACACGCTGCCCCAAACAAGCGATTCAGCTATAAACATTATTAAAGAGATTGCGGATTGTATTCTCGCAGCGTAGGTGACACTTTTAAACTTTACATGAAAGCTCTATATAGCCATTGCGTCAAATATGTTCAGGGAGGTCTCTTAGTTCACCTGAAGCTAAATCCGTTTTATTTTTGCTGATACTGATATTAATTTTACGCATTCATAGAATATACTCTAAATATTCTATTTTTCTCTTCAGAAGTGTTTTATTGCTGCTATAACAAGTTTTGGCCTATTTTTGTTATTTATCATAAAGTTAATAACGATTACCCTGTCAACACGCGCTCGGTGTAAACATGGCCGTCGTGTTGCGAACGTTGTAGAGCTACTGCTAATGTTTTCGTGAAGCATTTGATATTAACAACTCATAGGTATGTTGAATGTGTCCTAGCTTACAATTATAAACTAGTTTTCCCTTTCGGTATTTGATTAATCTCTAGATACTTCATTCATTCGTCGCTGGATTGGTTGTTATAGTAATAAACGCGCGATTTATGATTACTCTCACGAAGGAATATTCTCAGTGCATGAGACAAAAACAAGACATGGACAGTATACGGAGAACGGAAGGATTAACAGCAATAATGGCAAGTAATTAAAGACAAGCATAAAAGACGCAAATATGAATCGGATAAGAAACAATAATGAATGAGAAGTGAGTTGCATGACTGCAGAGGAAAAGGGAAAGGCAGACTAGTCAACAGATGAAATAAGAAGTAATAACAACGGCTGAAAGATGTACTAGCATTAGGGCAGTGGTTCTTAACCGGGGTTCGGTGAGTCGGTCTCAGGGGTTTGGCGGAGCCTCCGCCGCGGAGGTCAAGACACACCCGCAATTCATGATGACACTAAAGAAGGGTTTGGTGCATGTGCATATGAAACTTATGGGTTTGGTACCTCAAACAAGGTTTGGCCAACTGTCGGTGGGACTTATACTCAAGGAAGAGATTTGCATTTAGTCACTTTTAAAGAAATTGATGGTGGGTAAGTAACAGATATGGAAGGAGAGTTCCACTGTCTTGTTGCACAGTAACTAAAACTCCTATGCCCATGTGTCAATCTGGTGACAGGAATAGTTGGTATACCGTCGTAAGGGAAAGAGCGGAGCTGCCTGGCTGGGATACAGGGAAAGAGAAGGTTCAGAAAAATCGGCTGGTCAGAAACCATTCCTCATGGGATGTCTCAAAACATCCAGATTTGTAACAGAGATGCATAGACTGCAAAGGTTATTTGAAACAAAACTGCTAGGAAATGTCTGTTCAAGACCCAGAATACATTTTCTTTAAAAAAAAATAGAAGAAGCTATATGTTATATACATATATATAAATATAAATACATAACAATAACAAAAATGGAATAATCCAACAACATTAGAAAAGAGCAGTTATAATCACTATGCTGAAGGACAGATACCCTAAAAAACTTTGTGTACCAGCCTACACAGATAAGCCACAGAATGCAAGAGTAGGACCAGATGTATACATTGAATGTTGAGATGATCAGAGACAGCAGCACTAGGATTCACTGCTGTAACTATCAAACAAGCTGAAGCAATCATTCATGCAGCATTCATTCATTCTCTTGACTGGTACTTGACAATGCCAGCCGCTCAGGTCTGTCTTGAGCAATGGTAAGTAGGTCCATATGGGATGACCAATCCACATTTGTAAACCAATTATTCGTTTGGCCACATTGTTGTTGACCACCTTCCAAGGTAACTTGTGCCAGTTCATATGGTCAAAGCAGACTTACGCCACTTGGCTGTTGTGTGGCAATCATGCTTCCTACAAAGTCATCGATTTTATGTCCCTTCTATGAGATCCAAAGCAGCTTCTAGAATTGTATCAGCAAGTAGAGTCCATGTTTCACATTTATAAAGCAGGATCTGTACTATGAAGGACTTGTGTGGCTTATGCTTGTTATGGCTGTACCAGACCCTCTCCAGTCTAGCCATTACTGCGCTGAATATTTTAGTTACTGTTGTGGAGAGCTTAAAGGGCTGGAGAAAGTCTCAATGATCGCATTCCATTCTAAAATAATCAGTTCACATGTTTTTGATAAGTCAGTCTTGTTTTTTATGTTAATTGTAGCATTGCATTTCTACTATTAGTGTAACATTTTTGTCAGCAAAGTGCATTAAAAGCTACATAAGCCATGCCCAGTTGGAGCCTGGTGCACATCAAAACATGTTGCTTTGGGTTGTCAGTGATGTGCATTTCATCCTTAAAGGACCAGTCAACTATTTCTCAACATGACTGCTTTAAATTCATAACATACTTTACTTTGGGCTAGGATGCAAAGGAGTAAGTGCTATGCAGAGAGGAGAGCACGACATACTGCATGAATCTTGAACCAATGCCTAGTGAAAGATTTGTACCATTGGTGACAACCTTTATAGACCATTGGAAACAGTATAAGTATCGTCAATAACTTAAGCAGTGTGTAGCACAGTCACTACTGAGAACATATTTATTTTGGAGTGGAAAAAAAATCACTTTCTTCCTTTATCTGCCATGTCCTCTTGTGCTAACCATGGCGGTCTCCCTTCTGCTTTTTTAAATGTAAATAATTTTAATGTATTTTTTTTAGTTAAGATTTTGCTTTAAGGGTACACATAAATTTATTGATGGAGAGGAGGGGAATGGGTGTTTTCTGCTGAGCAAACAATTAAGGCTACACTTTGTCAAGGCAGCCATCCCTGAAACAGATGCCACATGCAGAGATAACATTGTCCCCAAGATAAGAGCTGAACCCAAGAGAGCAAATCTTCTCTGTATTGGTGAGAGGAGATAACGTTTGCGCCACCGAACTGTGCTAATGATGGGGAGTTTGGAAGCTTGTGAATAGCTTTATACTTTGTTGTATCTTTGGGTAGTGCTGAAGTGCGAAGCACACTCAATGTTTCTGAAGGAACATGGTTGAGAAGACTCAAATTTTGTACTACATTATGTTACTGTTACAGATAATGATATACTTAACATAATGCGATAAAACATCTAAACATCTTGTGTCCACAGACCAGTTGAAGATGTACGATGCTTGATCAGCATGTCTCGGTCTATCCAATCCCCTGATGCACCAAAGAGGCCACCTCGTCCTTTTGTGAAGTTTATGACTGAAAAAATGTCAGAAATTCGACAAAATAATCCAGGTTTACTTTAGGCACACGTGTCAAATTTTATTTATTTTCATTTTAAAATTTTAGGTATCACTTCAATAGCTTGTTTCCATTACAGTAACAATTAAAAACAATAACCTGAGGATATTGCATATTTTCTAAGCAATATTAACATTTTTTTGTATTACTACAAATTTGGTAATTTTTGATATAAATTTGAGGTATGAGATATAGAACAATTTTATATAGTTTTCTTTTCCCACTTTTTATCAAGGTGCCAGTGCTCCTAAAATAAGCAAGATTGCAAGTCAGCTGTGGAATGAGCTTGGCACAGAAGAGAAAACTGTGAGTTATATATAGGAACTGGAGGAAACGTGTGTTTGAGTAACATGGAATGGCATCAGTATCTACTTGTTTGAAATCACAAATCTAAACACAGGTAATTGATGTGAACATATCCTTTTATTTTGTCTATTTATGTCTAGGACAGTATGAAGGAGCTTGATCAAAAAACATTCAGAGTTTTAGGAATTTAATCTTCCAAATTTTATAGCCTGTTCCTTGAAAGAATATAATTACTGTGCATGCTAGGTGTTACCCGTATAACTGTAGCATGTTTTCTTTGGTCTTAACAGGCATACAAGTTACGTGTACAAGAAGAAAATCGGGACTACAGAAAGAAGTATTTGGTTTTTTTAGATGGACTCAGTGAGCTAGAAAAAGCCAGCTTCATAATAATGAACGTGCCAAAATGTCATACCATAGAAGATTGAGAGACGAACAAGTTAGTGAAAGATCAGTTTACCATGGTATCCAGGGCGGGATATGTTTTGATCAACAGTCTATATCTTATGCCTTTCGAGCATGGCAGTTCCCCAAATAAAAAAGAAACAAAGTAGATGAGTACCTAAAAGTTTGAATGTAGTATTTGATCACATATATATAACTGTCATCAAATATCAGACGCAGGTACTTTTTTATGAGCTCTTTGTCAACTTGTCATTTTCAGCTGATGGACTGATGGACTGACTGTTTACAGGCTATTTCTGTTTTCAGACTCACAGTCTTGTTCTGTGACTTTTACCTATCCTCTTTTTTTTTTTTAGTCATTTTTAATGGCCTCATCCTCAACAGTTTTTACCATCCTTTTCACAGAATCTTCATTATTGTTTGATTGTGATCTTCCACAGACACATATTTTACTTTTTTCTTGCTTTAACGTTTCTATACACAGCTGGAAGAATGAAAAACATCAGAATTCTTGTTCTTTCTCTCCCTCTCTTATTATATCATTATAATGGATCCATTATAATGTGACTCTATCACAACCACTCTTGTACAGACAAGAAATGCACTATATAAATTTATGACAAAAATAAAATTTGAAAAAAGTATGTAATCTGAAAAACAATGTAAATATATACAGCAGCATTTTTCATGATAGTGATTTAGCTTGAGATTTAAGTTATGAAAACATTTTGTGCATAAGAAGATGTACATGTTACTTTATGTACAAATTTTCATATATTACATAATCCTTGCACTGCAGGAGTTGCGCGATCTGGGAAAGCCAAAAAAGCCACCAAACGCATACATGGTGTTTCTGAGATCTTTTCTGCCTGAACAGGGTGGTGTACCTATGAAAGTGAGTGGGGAAAAGCAAAAAGGATAAGGACCATCTTTTGAAAAAAGAAAGAAAACAAATTATGCACTTTAAAAAAACTTCTCTTCATTTTTGATCATGTTATGCAATGTTCACTTAACACAGCCTCTGTTGCATTTTGATTTGCACACTAAGCAGAGAGTACAATTTATGATTTATACTTTAAAATACTAAACATTTATGTATTTACATGTTGATGAATTGTGTGCACATGCAGGATGCCTTTTTATATACTGAGCTATACTCCAGCATTATATAATTAATATTGTAATACTAGGGCTTTGAACTTTTTCAGCTATTTCTCAAACAAGTTGCAGACCACTGGCACAATATTCCCAAAGAGGGGAAAGAGGTAGTTGAATTTTTATAATTTTCTTTATTGGTGTATTCTCATGTTTACATAGTATGACTTTTTTGTGGTGTTTTATTCAAACAGTTTCCTGATCCTAATTTTCTTTTTTGAAATTTTTATTTTATGTTATCTGATTTTAGATAAGGGTTTGGGTATTATCCTGTTCACTAGAGTCTCATGTTTAGTTGTGAACACACATGCACATAGTTTTAGATCGTTTAAAAACTTGTGGGATGTGGTTCTGACAACTGCTGGACACTTCCCAGAGATGCTCAGCTGTACAAGAGACAGGCAAGGAAATCTTAGAGGTAGTCTATGACTTGTAAAAAAATTTTGATCAGTGTTTCTTTTGTCTTGAAACATCGAAAATTTAAGGACAACTTTATTTATCCCAGAGGCCAGTTAAAAAGTTCTGTAAGGAAGCAGTGAAGAACTACACAGCACAACCTCAATGATCAATATCATCACACATTCAAACCCAGCACACCAGGCAGACCTGCATGCAATCACAGTTTACACCCTCACATAATCACAATTCATTCTTTCATGATATATGAGTGTATTGAGTAAATTGTCATTAAATGTTACTAAAATTCACACAGCCAAAACAAAGGACAGCCTCAATCTGTTTGTTCTGCATGCAGACACTCATAATTGATAGCATGATGGAATCTGACAGAACTCTCCTGATAGGACACACCCACCGTCCCATAGAATTGTGTTCTCTCCCAATAACTTCTGAGTAGGTTTGTAAAACTTGATTCAAAATGTTTGTGTTCTTTATTGCTAAGTGTAGTGACAAATAGACAAGAAGATAGCACACTCCTTTATGGTATTTATAGAATAGCTGAAGAAATCTGTGGGAGACTAAGGAAGACATGAGTTTCCAGAGAAGGAAGAGGGCCAGAGGCAGTGAGTGTTGTTATCTCAGACAAGTCTCCTGTCAGAGATGGTGCCCATGTTTTTAAATGTCTCCTCATAATGGATGACAGTTACTGGACTTGGTGGAGAATTCTAACAGAAATTAAAGAGAATCTGAATGGTTTTGCTGGCATTAAGTTGTAAGAAATTGCCATTGCACCAAGTGATAGATTCATCCAAGATTACACCATTAGCATCTGCTGAAGAGAGAGCAGTGTTGGAGAATTTGATGAAATATTTTCCTTCATGGTTACTGCAACAGCTGTTAATATACAGGATGAACAGAAGCAAAGATGAAATTATAGCCTTGGGGTGAGCAGGTGTATGATATGATGTAAGAAAAGGGATCTTTGCAGACTTTTAACCATGAATGATCCATGACACCAGCTCATTGCCTTCAGTTCTTTTATGGTAAACACATGCAGATATAGGATATGGCTTAGTTTTGGAGTTTTAAAATAAGTGTAGGAAGAGTATTGGAATCCAAACTAACCCTTACATCTATTGTCTGTTACACTGTTATGTTAAATAGTAAAAACATGAACTTAATGTCATTTCTAAAATGATTATTAATAAATTATGTTAAAGAAGTTTGCATAAATTTATTTACAGATATACGAGAAAGATGCCAGGGAAGAAAGAGAAAAGTACAAGAAGGAATTAGAAGAATGGGAGAAGAAAATGATAGAAATTGGACGTGAAGATCTTGTTCGCAAATCATTTCTTGCGAAAGCCAAAAGAACTTAAGTTTTCTAAGTAGCATAGAAATCCTCCTCATCAGGCCAAATACAGAAGACAGTCTTGGTATCACCAGCATCAAGAAGGAAAGTCACAAAGGAGTCTTACTTTTCATGAGAATAACAGATTTTTGAAATGTTTTGATGTATTTGTTTTATGTATATGTATCAGGGATCTAGTCAGAATGCTAGGACTGAGCACATGTGTGGATGAAAGGGTGTAAATGATGGACATTTCCTAAATGGTCGAGTGGTCTGTGTGACTCCGCAAGCGCCAGCGCCTTATGCTGGCCTGTAGACAGCTCAAGGAGCTTCATAAATGTCATAAGGTGACGTCAAATGGAGGTGACGAAAGGGAAGGGGGAGAGTGTTAAAGAGAAAGAAAGAACGAAGTGAGGAGAGAGGTAAGAAGACGAAGAAGAGATGGTATTCGGGGAGAGGTGGACGCATCACTAAGATTAGAGAGCCTTCTCCATCTACAGGAGTCTTCCACCATGGAAAAGAGATCACGCACTTTCCTGTGACCAAAAAAAAAAAACCACACAAAGCACCCTGGCATCGTGAATTAGGCACTAAGATATATCTTACAAGAATATATTAGCTATCCTGTATTTGATCTGTAAAACACTTCTAGACGAGGTCACTGATCATTATATAATGAAAACCCCAACCTGTGATTACATCGTCAAACCATGCATGCAGTTGTACAATCATATAGCATAAAGGGAAGGGGGTTGGGAAACCGGGTAGGGAGGGCTATAATTAATAAATTCATCTAATTTATTTATGGCTGAGTTTGTATAAAAATTATAAATGAGATTGCAGATTGTATTCTCGCAGCGTAGGTGACACTTTTAAACTTTACATGAAAGCACTATATAGCCATTGTGCCAAATATGTTCAGGGAGGTCTCTTAGTTCACCTCAAGCTAACTCCGTTTTATTTTTGCTGATACTTACATTAATATTACGCATTCATAGAATATACTCTTAATATTCTGTTTTTCTCTTCAGAAGTGTTTTATTGTTGCTATAACAAGTTTTGACATTTTTTTTGTTATTTATCATAAAGTTAATAACGATTACCCTGTCAACACGCGCTCGGTGTAAACATGGCCGTCGTGTTGCAACGTTGTAGAGCTATTGCTAATGTTTTCGTGAAGCATTTGATATTAACAACTCATAGGTATGCTGAATGTGTCCTAGTTGACAATTCTAAACTGGTTCTCCGTTTCAGTATTTGATTAATCTCTAGATACTTCATTCGTCGCTGGATTGGTTGTTATAGTAATAAACGCGCGATTGATGATTGCGCTCACGAAGGAATATTCTTTCAGTGCACGAGACAAAAACAAGACATGGACAGTATACGGAGAACGGAAGGATTAGCAGCAATAATGGCAAGTAATTAAAGACAAGCATAAAAGTCGCAAATATGAATCCGATAACAAACAATAATGAATGAGAAGTGAGTTGCGTGACTGCTGAGGAAGGGGAAAAGGCAGACTAGCCAATAGGGGAAATAAGAAGTAAGAACAAGGGTTTAAAGATGTACTAGCATTAGGCGAGCTGTCGTTAGGACTCATGCTCAAGGAAAAGATATGTATTGAGTGAACTTTTAAAGAATTCAATGGTAGGTAAGTAACGGATATGGAATGAGAGTTCCACTGCTTAGTTGCACAGTAACTAAATATCCTATGCCCATGTGTTGATCCGGTGACAGAAATAGTTGGTATACCGTCGTGAGGGAAAGAGCGGAGCCCCTGTACCAGGGGAAGAGAAGGTCAGAGAAATATGCATGGCAGGAGCGGCAAAGAAATCAAAACAAATCTTAGCTTGTAATGAATGCAAGCACTGATGGTAGCCAGTGCAGAGAATGAAGGGGAAGAACGACATGGTCCTGTTTCCTAGCCAGACCTGTAGTAAAGTTCTGTAATTTCTGGAGTTTATAAACAAGGTATGTGGGGCAGCCTGTAAGCATGGAGTAACAATAATCAAGCCTAGGTAGAACAAATAGTGAGAATAGGTAGACAAGAGTGCTGGCAGTGTGTGCAGAGAAAACCTGGCCCATTAGACTGATCTTAGGTAGCTCGCAGCAGACTGACAGCTATAACTTGCCTATCAAGGGACCTGTCAGCAGTGATCATGAATCCCAGATTCCTGACAGAGGATGTAAAGGTGTGATTGGTTTTGTCCACCTTGACATATTCAAGTGGACTGATGAGCGATGATCAATTCTTCTTGAGAAACCAAGCACTGAGTAACATCACTTGCCAAAAGAACAACATCATTAGATGGAGCAAACAACAGATATCACCCCACTGAGTAAAAGAAGAGAATGTACAGCACTCATACAAGCTAATAATATAGACATCTGAAAGCCATCTCCTGGGCGCAGAATTCTTCATGGGATATCTCGAAAGATCCAGATTTTTGAAAGAGATACATAGACTGCAAAAATTATTTGAATTAAAATTGCAAGGACATTTCTGAAAGAGATACATAGACTGCAAAAATTATTTGAATTAAAATTGCAAGGAAATTTCTGCTTAAGAACCAGAATAACTTTTCTTTTAAAAGAAAAAAAGTCAGGGTATATTTTATCTCCATATACATAACAGTAATGAAAAAGGGAGAATCGGACAACATACGAAACAAACAGTCATAATCACTATGCTGAAGGACAGATACCATAAAGAACCTTGTGTACCAACCTACATAGATCAAGTACAGAGTGAGAGAGGTGGAGCAGATATATACATTGAATGTTGAGATGATCAGAGACAGCAGCACCAGCATTCACTGTGGTAACTACAAAACTGAATTTGAAGCAATCATTCATGCAGCATTCATTCATTCTTTTGACTGGTATTGGTCATTGGAGGGAGGACATTGATAGACATAGCAGCTGACAATGCCAGTCACTCATGCCTGTCTTGAGCAATGGTGAGAAGGTCCATATTGGATGACCAATCCACATTTGTAAACTAGTTATTCCTCTGGCCACATTGGTGTTGACCACCTTAGAAGGTAATTTGTGCTAGGTCATATGGTCAAACCAGATAAGCTTTTTGCACTTGGCTGTTGTGAGTAGGGGGTTTCTGGCATCCATTCAAGTGTGGCAATCATGCTTCCTACAAAGTCATTGATTTAATGTCCCTTGTATGAGATTCAAAGCAGCCTCTAGAATTGTATCAGCAAGTAGAGTCCATGTTTCACATTTATAAAGCAGGATTGGTATTATGAGCGATTTGTGTGGATTATGCTTGTTATGGCTGTATCAGACCCTCTCTAGTCTAGCCATTACTGCACTGAATGTTTTAGTTACTGTTGTTGAGAGCCAAAAGGGCTGGAGAAAGTCTCATTGATTGCATTCCATTCTAAAATAATCAGTGCACAAGCTTTTTGTGAGTCAATCTTGTTTTCTTATGTTAATTGTAGCACAGGCATTTCTACTATTAATGTAACATTTTTGTCAGCAAAGTGGCGTTAAAAGCTACCTAAGCCGGTTGGAGCCTGGTGCACATCAAAACATGCTGCTTTGAGTTGTCAGTGTTGTGTAGCTCATCCTTAAAGGACCAGTCAGCTATTTCTGAACATGACACTGCTTTAAGTTTATAATAAATTTTATATTGGACAAGGATTTTAAGGAGTAAGTACTATGCAGAGTGCTACTTGAACCAAAGACCAGTGAAAGATTTGTATCATCAGTGACAACCTTTATAGACCATCAGAAACAGTATAAGCATCATCAATAACTTAAGCAGCGTGTAGCACAACAACATCTGAGAACATGTTTATCTTGGAGGGGGAAAAAAAATCCCTTTCCTCCATTTATCTGCCATGTCCTCTTTTGCTTGTGTGTGTTTGAGAATTTGAAACATATTTGTAACATTTCTGTTTTGCTTGTTCGTAAATAGAGTGTTGTTGAATTCTCAACCCTACCATGGCAGTCTTCTTTTTGTTTCTCTTATGTGTTTTGTATATATTTTTTCCTTTTAGTTCAAATTTTACTTTAATTGTTAACATTTGTAAGTGAAACTTGTACTGTCTGCATAGAATAGAAATGCACAGCTTCATTTAGCATGGCTTTGAAAGGGTACACATAAATTTAATGATGGAGAGGAGGGGAATTAGGGGTTTTTTCGCTGAGCAATCAATTAAGGCTATATTTTGTCAAGTCAGCCATCCCTGGAAACAGATGTCACATGCACAGAGAGAACATTGTGCCCAAGATAAGAGTTATACTTTGTTGTATCTTTGGGTAGTGCTGAAGTGCTAAGCTCCATTTCATATTTCTGAAGGAGCATGGTTGAGAAGACTCTAATTTTGTACTGCATTATGTGACTGTTACAGATAATGATATACGTAACATAATGTGATAAAAGCAAATTATAGATTTGTTTGTGTGATACAGTGCTTAATACTAGGTAAAGTTGTTAAAGTGAGTTACCCATTTTAAATATCTTGTGTCCACAGACCAGTTGAAGATGCACGATGCTTGATCAGCATGTCTCGGTCTATCCAATCCCCTGATGCACCAAAGAGGCCACCTCCCCCTTTTGTGAAGTTTAGGAAGGAAATTCAACAAAAATATCCAGGTTTACTATGGGCACACATGTCAAATTTTATTTATTTTCGTTTTTAAATTTCAGTGTCATTTCCATTGCTTGTTTCGATTTCAGTTACAATTAGGTCTTTTATGAACAAAACAATAACCTTAGAATATTGCATATTTTTAAGCTTTATTAACATTTTTTGTATTACTACAAATTTGGTAATTTTTGATATAAATATTGAGGTATGAGATATAGAACACTGTGATATAGTTTTTTTTCCCCTTTTTTGTCAAGATTTCAGTTTTTCTAAAATAAACCAGATTGCAAGTCAGCGTTGGAATGAGCTAGGCCCAGAGGGGAAAAATGTGAGTTATAAATAGGAACTGGAGGAAACGTGTGTTTGAGTAACATGGTATGGTATTCATATTTACTTATTTGAAATCACAAATCTAAACACAGGTAACTGATGTGAACACTTCCTTTCATTTTGTCTATTTATGTTTAGGACAGGATAAAAGAGCCACTTCATCAAAAAACACTCAGATTTTTAGGAATTTAATCTTCCAGATTTTACAATCTGATACCTTGAAAGAATATAATTTTTAAATACCTGTACATGCAAGGTGTTACCCTTTACTTGTAGCATGTTTTCTTTGGTCTTAACAGGCATACAAGTTACTTGCCGAAGAAGAATATCAGGACTACAAACAGAAGTTTTTGGTTTTTTTAGATGGACTCAGTGAGGAAGAAAAAGCTCAGCTTCATGATGAACGTTTAAAAATGGCACGCCATGACAGATTGAGAGACAAACAAGTAAGTGAAAGATGAATTTGCTATAGAATCCAGTGCAGGATACATTGGATTAGATCCAGCCAGGAAGGCATTTCAAGTAATCCTAATTCATTGACAGCAGCTTTTTGAACACTGCAAATATGCCTGCCTTTCGAGCATGGCAGTTCCCCAAAGAAGAAAGAAACAAAGTAGATGGGTACCTAAATGTTTGAATGTAGCATTTGATCACATATATTTAACTCTTCTCCCATATCAGATGCAGGTACTTTTTAATGAGCTCTTTGGCAGACTTGTGATGTTCACCTGATTGGACTTTTTTTTACTCTTTAGAGAATATTTCTGTTTCAGACTCAGTGTTTAGTTCTTGTGGGTGACTTTTACCTATCCTCTTTTTTCTCATTTTTAGTCATTTTTAATGGCCTCATCCTCAACAGTTTTTACCATCCTTTTCACGGAATCTTCATTATTGTTTGATTTGTGATCTTCCACAGCACATATTTTACTTTTTTCTTGCTTTAACGTTTCTATACACAGCTGGCATAATGTAAAACATCAGAATTCTTGTTCTTTCTCTCCCTCTCTTATTATATCATTATAATGGATCCATTCGAACAGCTCTATGTTTTGCACCCTAACACTACCATAAGTGTACAGATAAGAAATGCACTAACAGAAATGAGTAGTATAATTAAAGATAAAAAGAGATAATAGTGTTAACAAATTATATACAGCCATACAACTGTGTTCATAGTGTTAGCAAACTATATACAGCAATACAACTGTGCACAAAGAAGTTATGGTATCACTTTCTTTTTCACAAAGTCTTTACTGACATTGTGGCTGTCTAGTCCTGATCCTCTGACTCAATTACCCATAGCATATTTATTACTACTATTCCCTGCTAAACTATCTGTACTTAACTGGCACATCAGCTGGCCCTTTTCTCGTGCAGCATAATAGCACCAGTGTGTACTTTCAACTAGCACACCTGTGGTTTTCTGGTTTCAAGTAGAAAACTAGTTTCTTACAATCATATGAAGATTAGCCAGATATGTTTTTCATTTCAAATATATACATATGGCACGGGAACCTTTGAGTTGTTAATTGGTTACATCATATTAAAAGATGCTGAGTTGTTCATCTCAAGGTACATTTATGACTTGAGAATAAAATTTGAAGAATTATGTTTTCTGAAAAAATGTAAATTTGTACAGCAACATTTTTTATGATAGTGATTTAGCTTGAGATTTGGTGCATAAGAAGACGTGCAAGTTAATTAATGTACATATTTTCGGACATTACATAATCCTTGCTCTACAGGAGTTGTACGATCTGGGAAAACCAAAAAGGCCACCAAACGGATACATGGCTTTTGTGAGATCTTCTCTGCATGAACGGGGTGATGTACCTATGAAAGTGAGTGATGAAAAGCAAATAGGATAAGGACCATATTTTGAAAAGAAAAGAAAATTTATGGACTTAAAAGATTCTCTCGTTTTGACCATATGCAATATTCACTTAAAACAGCCTCTGTTGCATTTTGATTAACACACTAAGCGGAAAGTACAATTTAAGTTTAAGACTTTAAAATACTAAATGTTTATGTATTTATATGTTGTTGATGAATTGTGTGTGCATGCAGAATGTCTTTTTGTGTACTGAGCTATGGTGCTCATTCTGATAAGATCTAGAGAAGATAGCATCTTAAGGATTATATAATTAATATTGTAATGCTAGGACCTTGAACTTTTTTCAGCAATTTATGAAAGAACTTGCAGACTGCTGGCGCAATATTCCCAAAGAGGAGAAAGAGGTAGTTGAATTTTTATAATTTTCTTTATTGGTGTATTCTCGTGTTTACATTGTATGACTTTTTGTGGTGTTTTATTCAAACAGTTTCTTGATCCAAATTTTTTTTGGGGATATTTTTATTTTGATGAAATGTAGAAATGTTTAGTAAAGAGCTTGTTTTTAGATAATGATTAGTACCTAAAGAAGACAATAAATATTATTTGTTTTGTCCTTTGATGAAATAGATCCATTTTGTGTTATCTCATAAAGGTTTTGGTATTATCCCATTCACTAGAGCAGGGGTGGGCAATTAATTTTCCCAAGGGGCCGCATGAGAAATTGGGATGGTTTTAGAGGGCCGGACTAATATAGTTAACTCAGTTTTACCCAATACTGTATATATAGTATATATACTGGCGGGCAGGCCGGCCTTTGCCCAAGTCTGCACTAGAGCCTCATGTTTAGTTGTGCACACACATGCACACAGTTTTAGATCATTTAAAAACTTGTGGGATATGGTTCTGACTACTGCTGGACACTCCCCAGAGATGCTCAGCTGTACAAGAGACAGGCAAAGAAATCTTAGAGGTAGTCTATGACTTGATTTTTTTTTTTTCACAGGCATTAACCAGAGGTCGGTTAATGTTAGCATGCATGTTGCAATGTACACAATAATTATTGCAGATTGTAAAAAAAGATTAGAGCCAATTTTGCATTTTGATTTACTGCAACAGCTGAAAATATATACAGGATAAACAGAAGCAAGGATGAAATATAACCTTGGGTGAGCAGGTGTATGATGTGATGTAAGAAAAAGTATTCTTTGCTGACTTTAAACCATGAATGATCTAGGACACCGGCTGATGGTGAATAACTTCAGGTCTTTTAAGGGTAAACACATGCTAGATATAGGATATGGCTTAGTTTTGGAGTTTTAAAATAAGTGCAGGAAGAGCATTGAAATCCAAACTAACTTCTTACATCCATTGTCTGTTACAGTGATATGTTAAATAGTAAAAACATGAATTCAATGTCCTTCTAAAATGATTGTTAATAAATGTATGTTAAAGAAGTTTGCATAAATTTATTTACAGATATACGAGGAAGATGCCAGGATAGAAAGAGAAAAGTATAAAAAGGAATTAGAAGAATGGGAGAAGAAAATGATAGAAATTGGACGTGAAGATGTTGTTCGCAAATCATCTTTTGTGAAAGCCAAAAGAACTTAAGTTTTTAAAGTAGCAAAGATATCCTCATCAGACCAAATGCAGGTTTATGTCTGATTCTTTTTGTGTATACCTCTTTGACAAAGGAGTTTCTTCTGAAATACGTGTTTTCCAGTGAAGGAATTTGGGTTATTTTACAAGAGCATTGAAATGTGTTTTGCCAAACAACATAAAGCCAAAGAGGGAGGGGTTTTTAGTCTGTTAATGAAGGATTTCCTTTTACCTTTCTTTTTTAAACAGACATCGGCTCTGCAAACAGTTGCTTTTTTTTTTTTTTTTTTTTTTTTGTAATTAACTGATCAGAGTAGCTTGTCTAAGTGAAAGGTGTCGACTGGTTGTTATCAGAACTTACTGGGAGAGCAATAGCTTTATTTTTTTTCTCCATGTTTCTTTGGTAAAATGGCAGACAAAATGATTTATTAAGCTGGCTAATTTTATGCTGCATGAAACTTGAGTGATTCGTTAGTGCATGTGTGTGCGTGCAGGTACATTTGTATGCATGTATTCAAAAAAGAGAATGTGAACTGGATCTTTTTATATAATGATTGTAGTGTGTCACTGAAAGGTAGAAATGTGTATGAAAAAAATTAAAGGACTTTTGAAATTGACCTTAATATTGGCTGTTTTATTGTACAGGTATCATATGAGAACTTCTACCAGCATGATATAAGTAGACGACCCAAGTCCTTACTGGGTTAGTTTTTATTTATGATGAGTAGGAAGCCGATTAGTTTGAGTGAAAGCTAGAGACTTACTCTTTATAAAAGTCCTGACAGTTTTGTGAAGCTTACTGGATTGTGTGCCTCAGACTTTCCTCTGGGTGTAGATGAATAAAATTTGAAAGCAAATTACTATTTTTTACTCCCCATGAGTGCTATACATATTAACACACTTCCATCCATCCCAATGTTCAATATCTCACACCCGGCCACCCCTCCACACACACATACATACACGTTGTTAATTCCTGTTTGTGTTCTTGCACTTTCTCTTTATCCGTTTTGCAAATGATTTGCATTATCTCCTAGACAAGCCTATCATTCTGTAATGTATTCATAGTGTAATGTAGACCAACGAATCAATAGGCTACAGTTGCGAAGTGAACTTACTGACCAGTTAATAATACATGTACACCACTCTACCACAACATTTTAAGATCATCCTCTAAATGCTTTTTATTACAATAATATGAATGCTAACAATAGCACAACATACGAACAGTGAAAGCTACGGGTGTTAAGGAACAATAATAGTTTGAGCCTGTGACCTAACTGTAGAAGTTTCTTGAGAAAATAGTTTTTAGAATTATCTGCTGTCTTATGATGGCTGAATGGACAAACATGTTCACCAGAGATTTTTCTCCTGCTTCCTGGAACGGAAAAGAGAAATGCCCAAATGCCTGCTCGAAATGAAGTGAGTCAGGAGGTCAGAGGAAGAAGAAAGAACAGAGGCTGTAAAAATAACTTGACCTTAGAAGCTGCAACTGAGACTCTCCAGTCACTGAATATTCTCCAAAGGGCCAAAACAGAACTTTCAACACCTTATCTAAAATGACCATCCCCGTTTGAGTTATAAGCTAAGCTTTCGCTTTGAATTCTACCTGTAGTGTCAGTCCCTACTCGTGATCTGTAGATTCTAAGAAGGGCGAGTCGTGCTCTGCCTTTGCGTGTGGCTTGCTTCTGGATGCGACAGGTGGACGTGTTAAAATTATTATTTTACAGAATTTCGAAACACCACGGTGTCAACTTCGACATTTTTGAAGATGCCAGGGGAAAAAATGTAAATTATCAGTAAAATGATACAGACTGTTTCATGCACTCATATATGCACTGCCAGACGAGCACCACATATGGTGTCAGGAGTGGCATCTACACATTTGGAACAATTCGTTGTGCTGGCAAAACGAAGAATTTATAGTTCCTGACGGTGTTGTGCATAAGACACTGTTATGTCTTAGGGCTGTTTATCTCCACAGTATGCAGACAAATTTACCTGTAAATAACCCATCGTTTAACACACACACAAGGTTATACACATTCTATTGGTGTTAAGAAAGATTGTTTGAAAGTCGACCAGCTGTTTCGTGAGTCACTATCAAGCAGAATCCCACAGCGTCAAAACAGCGCTTTGGTCAATCCTTTACCTAGACCCTGATGGATTACAAGAAAATATAAAAGAAATAATATATATTCGATATCGAACAGCAGCAGCAGCCAAGATACTTTACTGCAAATGTACCTACACCAACAAAATTTGACGTGCAGGGGGATATCGAGCAAAACTGGAGACGATTCCGGCGTCAGTGGGAAGAACATTTGGACACTTTAATTATTATCTGCTGTCGATCAGCAGCTGTGAGAGTGTTGAAGAAGTGGCCGGAACTGTGAAACAGCAAAAAAAGTTATTATGGAATGATCAACGTTGATTATATCACCTACGATACTTGGAAAGTAGATGTACAAGTAAACGAAGGGATGAATTTTAAACTACACACATGTGCAGATGTGACAATATAGTATACCTATAAGAATGTATAGTACTTTGCGCACTCAAACATATCTTAAAATGATGTTGAAGGACTGCTGTACTTGATCTATAAAAAAAAAAACCCACCTCTTTATGAGGTCACTGGTCATTATAAAACGAAAACGCCAAACGTGTGAGTACATCGTCAAACCATGCAGTTGTATAAACTTCATAGTACGAAAGCAGTAATTATATGGGAGGTTATTTTCTCTCAATTTTGGCAGGGAAGGGAAACGGGTAGGATAGATAATTAATACTCTCATCTTATTTATTTCCGACTGCGTTTCTATAAACATTATAAAATGAGATTGCAGATTTTATCCTCGCAGCGAAGGTGACACTTTTAAAGGGAGGTCTCCTGGTTCAACTCAAGCTAACTCAGTTTTATTTTTGCTTTTACTTACATTAATTTTAAGCATCTAAAGAACATACTCTAAATATTCGATTTTATTCTTTAGAAGTGTTTAATTGTTGCTATAAAATGTTTTGGCCTAGTTTCGTTATTTGTCATGAAGTTAATAACGATTACCCTGTCAACACGCGCTCGGTGTAAACATGGCCGTCGTGTTGCAACGTTATGGAGCTATTGGTGATGTTTTCGTGAAGCATTTGGCATTAACAACACACAGGTATGCTGAATGTGTCATAAATGACAATTCTAAACTAGTTTTCCGTTTAATCTCTAGATGCTTCATTCATTCGTCGCTGGATTGGTAGTAATAGTAATAAACGCGCGATTTATGATTACGCTCACAAAGAAATAATTATTCTTTCAGTGCATGAGACAAAAATAAGACATGAACAGTATACGGAGAACGGAAGGATTAGCAGCATTAATGGCAAGTAATTAAAGGCAAGCATAAAAGACGCAAATATGAATCAGGTTACAAACGATAACGAATGAGAAGTGAGTTGCGTGACTGCAGAGGAAGGGGAAAAGGCGGACTATAAGTCAATAGAGGAAATAAGAAGTAAGAACAAGGGTTTAAAGATGTACTAGCATTAGGCGAACTGTCGTTAGGACTAATGGTCAAGGAAAAGATATGTATTGAGTGCTCTTTTAAAGAATTCAATGGTAGGTAAGTAACGGATATGGAATGATAGTTCCACTGTTTTGTTGCACAATAACTAAAAATCCTATGACCATGTGTTGATCTGGTGACAGGAATACTTTGCATACCGTGGTGAAGGAAAGAGTGGTGTTGTCTGGCGGGGATACAGGGGAAGAGAAGTTCAGAGAAATAGGCATGGCAGGAGCCTGCAAAGAAATCAAAACACATCTTAGCTTGTAATGATCGCAAGCACAAATGGTAGCCAAGAGAATGAAGGGGAGGAACAACATTGTCCTGTTTCCTAGCCTGACCTGTAGTGGAGTTCTGTACTTTCCGGATTTTATAAACAAGGTGTGTTTGGCAGCCTGTAAGCATGGAGTAACAGTAATCAAGCTTAGGTAGAAAAATAGTGAGGAATAGGTAGACAAGAGTGCTGGCAGTGTGCGTAGAGAGAACCAGGCAAAGTGGACTGATCTTAGGCAGCTCGCAGCAGACTGACAGACAGCTTTAACTTGCCTATCAAGGGACCTGTCAGCAGTGATCATGAATCCCAGATTCCTGACAGAGGATGTAAAGGTGTGATTGGTTTTGTCCACCTTGACGTATTCAAGTGGACTGATGAGCGATGATCAATTTTTCTGGAGAAACCAAGCACTGAGTAACATCACTTGCCAAAAGAACAACATCATTAGATGGAGCAAACAACAGATATCTTTGAGTAATGCTGAAGTGCTAAGCACCACTCAATATTTCTGAAGGAACATGGTTGAAAAAGACTCTAATTTTGTACTGCATTATGTTACTGTTACAGAGAATGATATACTTAACATAATGTGATAAAAGTAAATTATAGATGTATGATATAGTGCTTAATCTCAGGTAAAGTTGTTAAAGTGAGTTAAACATCTTGTGTCCACAGACCAGTTGAAGATGCACGATGCTTGATCAGCATGTCTCAGTCTATCCAATTTCCTAATGCACCAAAGATGCCACCTCGCCCTTTTGTGATGTTTATGAATGAAAAGCTGTCAAAAATTCGACAAAATAATCCAGGTTTGCCATAGGCACACATGTCCAATTTTAATTATTTTCATTTTTAAATTTTAGGTATCATTTTATTGCATGTATCCATTACAGTGACAATTACATCTTTTATGAACAAAACAAAAACCTGAAAATATTGAATATTTTTAAACTATATTAACAATTTGTTTGTATAACGATAATTTTGGTAATTTTTGATATAAATATTGAGGCATGAGATATAGAACATTGTGATACAATTTTCTTTTCCCCCTTTTTATCAAGGTGCCAGTATTTCTAAAATAAGCAAGATTGCAAGTCAACTGTGGAAGGAGCAAGTCCCAGAAGGGAAAAGTGTGAGTTATAAATAGTAACTGGAGGAAATGTGTGTTTGATTAACATAGTATGGCATAAGCATCGACTTGTTTGAAATTGCAAATTTATACACAGGTAACTGATGTGAACATTGCCTTTCATTTTGTCTGTTTATATCTAGAACATAATGAAGGAGCCACTTCATCAAAAAACACTTAGATTTTTAGGAATTTAATCTTCCAAATTTTATAGCCTGTTACCTTTAAAGAATATAATTTTTAAATACCTTTGCATGTTAGGTGTTACCCCTTTATTTGTAGCATATATTCTTTGGTCTTTACAGGCATACAAGTTACTTGCACATGAAGAATATCAGGACTACAAACGGAAGTATTTGGTTTTTTTAGATGGACTCAGTGAGCAAGAAAAAGCTCAGCTTCATGATGATGAACGTGCAAAAATGGAATTCCATGAACGATTGAGAGACAAACAAGTAAGTGAAAGATGAGTTTACCATGGAATCCAGGTGGGATATGATTTGATGGGCAGTCTAATTCTTATAAAATTGTTTGCACATCAGCACTGAGAAATTAGCCAAGCTGCAGAGTTTTGCCAACAAGTAAAGTACCAGGGAAGAACATTTCTAATTTGTGATCCAAAGTAATGTACGGCTTTTTACAATTTTACATTGGATTAGATCCAGCCAGGAAGCCATTTCAAGTCATCCAAATTCATTGACAAAGCAGCTTTATGAATGCAAATATGCCTGTCTTACGAGCATGACAGTTCCCCCAAAAACAAAGAAAGAAATAAAGTAGATGAGTACCTCATAGTTTAAATGTAGCATTTGATCACATATATTTAACTCTTCTCTTGTATTAGATGTAGGTATTTTTTATGAGCTCATTGGCAGACTTGTCATGTTCACCTGATGGACGTTTTTGAATGTTTTCTGTTTTATTAGACTCACAGTTTAGTTCGTGTGGGTGACTTTTATCTATCCTCTTTTTTCACATTTTTAGTCATTTTTAATGGGACCAGGAAGATTTTGAGTTATTTATTGGTTACATTATATTAAAAAATGATGAATTGTTCATCCCAAGTCAAATTTATGACTTGAAAATAAAATGTGAAAAATTATGTTATCTGAAAAAAATATAAATTTATACAGCAACATTTTTTATGACAGTGATTTAGCTTGAGATTTAAATTATAAAAACATTTGGTGCATAAGAAGACGTGCAAGTCATTTTATGTACATGTTTTCATATATTACATAATCCTTGCACTGCAGGAGTTGCGCGATCTGGGAAAGCCAAAAAAGCCACCAAACGGATATATGGTGTTTGTGAGATCTTCTCTGCATGCACGGGGTGGTGTATCTGTGAATGTGAGTGATGAAAGCAAATAGGATAAGGACCATATTATGAAAAGAAAACAAAATTTATGGACTAAAAAAAATTCTCCTTTCTCACTTAACACAGTCTCTTTTTCATTTTGATTTACACACTAAGTAGAGAGTACAATTTATGGTTTAGACTTTAAAATACTAAATATTTATGTATTTGCATGTTGTTGATGAATTGTGTGTGTGTGCATGCAGAATGCCTTTTTATATACTGACATTTCATGGTCATTCTGATAAGATCTAGGAAGATAGCATCTCCAGGATTATATAATTAATATTGTAATACTAGGACTTTGAACTTTTTTCAGCAATTTTGTAAACATCTTGCAGACCACTGGCGCAATATGTCCAAAGAGGAGAAAGAGGTAGTTGAATTTTATAATTTTCTTTATTGGTGTATTCTCATGTTTACTTAGTATCACGATATTATTTGTTTTGTCCTTAGATGAAATGGATACATTTTATGTTATCTGATTTTATATAAGGGTTTTGGTATGATCCTGTTCACTAGAGCCTCACTATTAGTTGTGTACACACAGTTTTAGATCGTTTAAAAACTTGTGGGAAATGGTTCTGACTACTGATGGACACTCATTACAAGAGACAGGCAAAGAAATCTTAGATGTAGTCTATGACTTGATTTTCTTTTTACAGGCATTAACAGAGGTCAGTAAATATTAGCATGCATTTTGCAATGTACACAATAATTATTGCAGAATTATATTGCAGAAAAAAGACTGGAGCCAATTTTGCATTTTGATTGTCATCTTTGTGTCGAGCTCATAAGAATAGATAAGAAATGACTAATTTTATTTTAGTAACATGACTTGTAAAAAAATTTTGATCAGTGTTTTTTTTTTTTTTTTTTTTGTCTTGAAACATTTAAAAGATAAGGACAACTTTATTTATCCCAGAGGCCAATTAAAAAGTTATGTAAGATAGCAGTGAAGAACTACACAGCACAACCTCAATGATCAACAGTAGCATCACACACATTCATACCCAGCACACCAGGCAGACCCACATACAGTCACAGTTCACACCCACACATAATCACAATTCATTCTTTCATGGTATATGAGTGTTTTGAGTAAATTATCATTGGATGTAACTAAAATGCAGAAGTCACATGGCCAAAACAAAGAGCAGTCTTAATCTGTTAGTCCTGCATGCAGGCACTCAGAATTGGTAGCCTGATGGAAGCTGGCAAAACTCTTCTGATAGGACACACCCGTCATCCCATAGAATTGTGGGCACTTTATACAATGTTTACATGTTACAGAGATTGAAGTTCATGCTGAGCTATACCAAAATTTCTGAGTGTTTGTACAACTTGATTCAAAATGTTTGTGCTCTTTATTGCTAAGTGTAGTGACAAATAGACAAGAAGATAGCACACTCCTTTATGGTATTTATAGAATAGCTAAAGAAATCTGTGGGAGACTAAGGAAGACTTGAGTTTCCAGAGAAGGAAGAGGCAGTGAGTGTTGTTATCTCAGACAAGTCTCCTGTCAGAAATCCAAACTAACCCTTACATCCATTGCCTGTTACACTGTTATGTTAAATAGTAAAAACGTGAACTGAATGTCCTCCTAAATTAATTGTTAATAAATGTATGTTAAAGAAGTTTTGCATAAATTTATTTACAGATATATGAGAAAGATGCCAGGGTAGAAAGAGAAAAATACAAGAAGGAATTAGAAGAATGGGAGCAGAAAATGATAGAAATTGGACGTGAAGATCTTGTTCGCAAATCATCTCTTGCGAAAGCCAAAAGAACTTTTGCTTCCAAAGTAGCATAGAAATCCTCCTCATCAGGCCCAATACAGAAGACAGTCTTGGTATCACCAGCATCCAGAAGAAAAGTCACAAAGAAGTCACACATTGTAGGAGAATAACAGATTCTTGAAATGTTCTGATGCATTTGTTTTATGTATATGTCCAATTCTTTTTGTGTAGACCTCTTTGACAAATGAGACAAATGAGGTTTTTTTTTCTGAAATACGTGTTTTCCAGTGAAGGAATTTTACAAGAGCATTGAAATGTGTTTTGCCAAACATCATAAAGCTGAAGAGGGAGTAGTTTTAAGTTTGTTAATGAAGAATTTCTTTTTACCTTTCTTTTTTAAACAGACATCAGCTCTGCAAAAAGTTGCATTTTTGGGGTTTTTTTTTTAATC
The DNA here is from genome assembly GCF_003073045.1 of Pomacea canaliculata. Classification (NCBI taxonomy): domain Eukaryota; kingdom Metazoa; phylum Mollusca; class Gastropoda; order Architaenioglossa; family Ampullariidae; genus Pomacea; species Pomacea canaliculata. The sequence continues at coordinate 14,646,190 of NC_037596.1, read as the reverse complement.
AACTGATCAGAGTAGCTCGTCTAAGTGAAAGGTTTCAGCTGGTTGTAATCAGTGCTTTCTGGAAAGCAATAGCTTTATTTTTTTCCCCCGTGACTTTTTTTGGTGTTAAAGGGTGAAATGGCAGACAAAAAGATTTTAAGCTGGCTAATTTTATGCTGCATGAAACTTGAGTGATTTGTTAGTGCATGTGTGTGCATGCAGGTGCATTTGTATGCATGTATTCAAAAAAGAGAATGTGAACTGGATCTTTTTATATAATGATTGTTGTGCATCACTGAAAGGTAGAAATGTGTATGAATAAAATTTGAAAGCAAATTACTATTTTTTACTCCCTTGAGTGCTGTACATATTAACACACTTCCACTTCCCCCAATATACAATATCTCACACCTGTCCCCCCCCACACACACACACACACACATACACATGTTGTCAATTCCTGTTTGTGTTCTTGCACTATCACACCATTTTCTTTATCTGTTTTGCAAGCGATTTGCATTATCTCCTAGAGAAGCCAATCAATCTTCTGTCTTCACTTATTCAAGCATTTATTCACGCTCATCCGTTCTTTTATGCAGGGCATTTGACATTTAGCGTAATGTAGACGAAGCAATAGGCTACTGCTGCGAAGTGAACTTACTGACCAGTTAATAATACATGTACACCACTCTACCACAACATTTTAAGATCTTCCTCTAAATGCTTTTTATTACAATAAAATGAGCGCTAACAATAGCTACGGGTGTTAATGAACATTAATAATTTGAGCCTGTGGCTTGAACCTGTAGATGTTTCTTGCGAATATGGGTTTATGGGAAAATTGTAATTATCTGGTGTCTGATGATGGCTGAATGGACAAACGTGTTCATGAGAGATTTCGTCCTAATTCCTGGAACGGTAAAGAGAAATGCACAAATGCCTGCTCGAAATGAAGTCAGGAGGTCGGAGGAAGAAGAAAGAGCAGAGGCTGTAAAAATAACTTGACCTTAGAAGCTGCAACTGAGATTCTCCAGTCATTGAATATTCTCCAAAGGGATAAAAACATGTACAGCATTTCAACACCTAATCAATCGCGAGAAATCAGTGCATTCATATTTCTCAAGTACCTATTTTGAAGTCTGAAGTTGATAATTAAATCATGTACTAAAAATTATTGGCTTAAATTTTTTTTCCTTATTCATAAAAGTTTGAACCAAAGATGGTGATTCAGCACATACACAGATTTCAGCTGAATCACTCCCAGAAATTGTTCTTGGCAGATTCCAGTGACCGTCTGCCATCTCCGTGTCACAGTTCCCCAAGATACCTCTCTCATCTTATGCTTTGAGCATACAATTCTGCTTGTGCTTGAATGACTGATACAAAGTTAGGATTTGAACCGTGAATCATTACAATAGTGCCTTATATATATTGCCGTTTTGATTGGAAGTAAATATAGGTTCTTTTATATTTAATTCTTCATAGCGCAATGTTTAAAGTGTTTTAGTAAATGTGTGCTCACTGGTTGGTTGTATGATTACAGGTACACACATTTAAAGCACATTTTTCAATGATGACTTTTTGTCTTTAATTTCTGTTTTGTAACATATATTTCTATGACCATAGCTGAATATACTGACATTCAATTAGGCATAACGGAGCCATGTCTTTGATGTGCCTCCAGAGTGTAAAGGTGCAAGGCCATTGCATTCAGACAAGAAAATAGCAATGATGACTATGGTGGAGTCGGGAGAAGGAGGGGTTTGAGCCAAGGAGGGGAGTTGCTGAATTTTGTAAAGCAGCATACAGTTTGCTGAGAAGCAGATCATGTATGTACTTAACACATTGACCACAGCTATTGTCCACATGTAATAACGAAGCTTTCCTCAACCTACCCTAATGCACATTTTCTTTCAGTGAAGGATATTTATCTTTCCTTGAAGTACTTTTCAACATCGAGAGACTGTCAACTGAGTAATGCTCCATTTCTTTTTCTGTCATTTTCAAACTGAAATTTATTCTTTATTTTGCTAGTGTCATGCAAATACTGAATACTTATTGAATGTCTTTCTTTTACTGATGACAGTGGCAGTCTTGCAGACCAGGAAAATAATGATGATGCCTCTAATGAGTTGGTGCAAGGGACAACACAAGATGCCAGGAAATGCGTTCAGACTTTGATCCGCTTTTTTCATACAAGAGGGAAAGGAAGGTAGTCCCATTGCTGCGTTAGATGTTTGTGTTGATTGTGACTGGTGACCAGAAACATCAGATTAAGCGTCATCCAGGTCCCTCGGCACTTCAAACATTTAACACCATCCGGATCCCTCATAACCAAACGTCTCGTTGTACCTGACAAAGGCATCGGTTGTTGCCTTCTCGGCTTCAACAAAGAGGCACAGGAGCTTTTTCTTTTGGCGAAGAAATTTCTTCATCTCGTCCACTTTGGTCGGGTTGAGGTTGCAAGGTTGTAGATCTCCTGGGGGTCTTTTTCGATGTTGAAGAGTAGAACTCTAAAAAATGGAAAATGAAAGCATCGTAACAGTAACAAACTACAATGTTCACGAGAAAACACTGACACGAAAAATCAGCCACCTTAGCTTACTAAAAATTTAAATTGATGGAACCAGACATGTTCTTGGCATACTCAACAATTACTGTTGGCTTTTTACGTTCTCCAGCTATGGTTTTCACAGCCACCGTCTGGGCTCTATCATCACTATATAATTATATATATCTCACCTCTCCTCCTCCTCACCTCACCTTCACCAAAGTGTGTTCTGAATGAACAAAGATGATTCAATAGCACACACATATTTTAAAGTTAGCTTTATTATCATCATTAGCGACATCATTGTCGTCATCATCATGTAGGGATGTGTGTGTGTGTCAGAGAGAGAGAGACATGTATAAAGTACATTACTAAACTGGTGGTCACGGATTGTTGTTGATGACTTCAGCTTTCTGATCACGTGATGTTTTGACTACGGGAGGGGAAAGTTTGTGTCGTCACCAGTAAAGGTCTAGGCTGATCCATGTACCCATCTGTACCCATGTACCCTGTGTACATAACACAGTACATCCTGGTGCAATAGTTTCATCCTGGTTTGCCTACATTATGTGTCTTGGTTGATAAACTGGGACAGGTGAGCAGTCTTTCTCTCTCTGCGCGCTTGAATTAAGAAAATGTCATTGCCTCCTTGTTTCAATTTTTCTTTAAAGTTAGGAGAACAATGTGCTCGATAACCTATAGCATAGCTTGAGACAATATGTATGACGTTGTACACCACAGTATTGTGAATGAATGGCTTCATATACAGATTATGTTATAACCGGTTTGAGACGAGTTCACTTCATTGGAGTATCAATATCATGATAGTCTCCAGGACAAAGAAGGGGTCGTGTACGACCATTCAGGAACAAATTACATTTTCCACGATCTGTTCACACAATTCTAAACGCTGCGTTATATTTACTTACACCTCTAATGATGCTTTCAGAAGGAAATAGGGAAAGAAATACTTGAGTTGTTGATACACAGAGACAAAGAAAAGTATGACTCAGAAATTTCTTTGCACAAGTAATTAACAGTTCGATCAGTCGTATCATTTGTGAATCTGATCGTCACCATGATGAAGAGGACATTACCGCGGGGCATGTGTCTATAACCTGTGGGGCGCGAAGACGGTTATTTAAAAAAAAAGTTTTTTTCATATCTCATATGGGTAAATATAAGTGAAATTGTTTTGCATTGTAAAATTAAGCTTTCACTTATATTGCTAATTTTGCTAGCAAATTATTCCTTGAAACATTGATTAAATTATTCAATTAAGAGACGCATTTTTACCTTCCTTGTCTCCCAGACCCCCCCTACCTGGTTGTGGGGCGCGCGGACCTTTTTTCGTCCTGGGGTGGGGGGTGTCAATGTGAAAGGTTGAGAAACGCAGATCTTTGACATTATGTGTCTCATTGATTTACACTGGGTGCATATAATTATAATTTAAATAGATAAAGGCGATTTCTACAAATTATTTTAACAGTTTGACGGTTATGACAGTTTCAAACGAATCTCAGCTAAAAAAGTATTTCTTTCAACTGTCTTTTCCTTACTTATTCTCATGTTCGTGTTGTATTATCAAGTCCATACTAATGGCAGGCAGACGATCGAGGCATCTGCCTATATAGGGCCCCGCGCCCGCGTTTTTTTGATAGTCGTCGAGGGCCCCGCACATGCCCTATGCCTCGGGCCCCACGGGAGCTAAGAACTGGCCTGAGTATAACATATAAAGTTTTCAGTTTTCACCCGATTTGTGTGTGTGTGTGTGAAGAGGGGAGGTGAGAGTATATATATATGCCATTGTCTATGTGTTGCTTGTATGGCGTTCATTTTTGTGGGGAGTGTGTGTCATCATTGTAGAGAGTATTGATGCTTGGAGGGAGAAGCGCCATTCTTCTATATTATCATCATCTACTCAACTATCACAAACACGCGACGATTAATTTTAGGTAACACACAGAAAGCTCATCCCGAGAAGCACAGGAAGCCAAAGTAACTCTAAAAAAGGTGGCGGAGACAGACTTCTGATACCCTGGTTCTACCTGGTCTCCTTTAGCTCATATTTTCCCACCTGCTGCTCCCATTTGTCATGTCACTTCACTGTTTTCAGTGTTTACGGTCAGCTGCTCTTTGCTGTATACTTGTCACACCCCTACTTTGCATTACAGGGACATGACTCAGATTGACATGCACACAGAAACTGTTTGCATTATTTATAAGCAGGAGCGTCAGGGATATATAGTTGATCAGGTCATCAATCATATAGGTAGGGTATATCGCTTTTAGACTATAGGTAAGAAGTTTCTGAACAAAAATAAACTTTGTATTTTTAGCTATTGCGATGATAAATGTTATAGAAATATCTTTTTTTTCATTTTCTTTATTTCAGAAATTCTTTACACAAAGATTTCATAAATGGATGGTGGTGTTCTTTTTGGCATGGTTGCTGCGGCCGTGCTGGGACTGAGTACAGCCCAGACAAAGCACTGCTGTACCCCTGACCAGTGGCAAGGCCTACTGACGGTTACCACTGGTGTCACAGAAAGAGAACATGGAAAGCTAGCTCAGGTATTAATATCCGTAAGATAAGGCCTATTAAATTAATCATGATGCCAATGATTATTTAGAATAGAAAACGAGTAATGCACCTGCATATTCTGTCTAAATTTTTATAGTGTATTAGTAAATTTTTACAGATTGGTTTTGTTTTAATGTTGACACATACATGAGTGTCATTTTAAGTATCTCTTTGTTACAATAGGCAACATTTTGTTTAAAGTTTCTATTTTTTTTCCTAGGAAGTCACTTACGTATATTATGACTACACTAACCAACGGTCAGCTTTATTTGTAAAGATGACCGGCCCAAACGGGCCACATTGAATCCTATGAGGATCTTGTGCTGTACACTGGACCAAATGTAAGTGTTGAAAGATGTAAATATGTCGAGGCATACTTTTGCTTTATATTGCTTCTGAAAACCAATTTTAAAAATTAACAATTGTTATTTCAAGTTTCCATTTCTTAAGAAGATATGTGTTGGTTGGATATGAATATAAAATTATCTAACCTTTGTTTTTTTCTTGCAAAGTTTTGAAAACTTGATCACTGCAGCTCCTAAAATTTTCAAGTTAGCGGAGGATATGTTTATGAGTGTCAAACTTAAAGGCTCCTTTTTCCAGTGATGGTAAATCTGACTGATTTTGTGACCAAGATGCTGTAAAATAAGTTTTACACACTTTTAAACCTTTAGCATTTTACAGTCAGTGTTTCCTATTCTTGGATGCTATTCATTTTCTTATATTTGGAGCATATGCAGAAATGCAAAACCTCCTTCTTTTGATTTGCAAATCTTCACAACATTTGTACCTTATGAAAAAATGATAACTTTTTCGTTAAATATCATTAAATTTCATTTTGTGGCTGACTTGTTTGTTTAATTAAACTCAAACCTCATTTTTATGCTTCTTGATTTTTTTTTTTTGCTTGCAGAGTGGTACATTTTACAAGTTAGATTTGGAGACCAGGAAGTGCTTTGCAATAAAGCTGTCTGTTCCTTTTATCAAATTTTGTGTTCCAGGTAAACTGTTTCAGCTCATTTATGTATGTACTTCCTGTTGACAGTTTACCTTTTACAGAGATTTTAGTATTAATGCTCATGATAAATTGTACATATATGTCTTCTGTCCATGTACACACATATACACTGACATACAGGTAACAGAAGTTTGTTTTATTATTATTACTGTTGTTGTTGTTGTTGCAGACTCTGCTCAAAAGCTTGCTGATTTCACCCTAGGAGCTGCAACCGAGTCTCTCCCAGTCTCTTTCTATACTTTCAATAAACAGAACACAAGCTTACAAGCTTCTTTGACCGTCACCCGTGACCTGTGCATTCCTGTTTCTGCACTGGAAGTTGGGGAGTTTAACAGAGGTAGAGGTGAGCCTATCATATACTGTTTATAACTGCTCAGTTTTCTCAGTCTAAAAGATTTTCAACAAAATAGAAATCAAGATTTATGCATTTTAAAAACAAACTATTCTTGTTTTCTTTTAATGATCAGGTTTGTGTTTGAAATCCTCCTTAACTTACGCTTTTACACCTTCAGTATGAAGTTATTTTTCTCTTACGGAGGAGGGTATGACACTACAGTGGCCAGAGTAAGAACTGGCTTACGAGCATGAAGGAATGGACTTCCTGTTATGTGCAGGACTTGCTCACTCACCCATCATGTGATTGGAGGGTCTTCTCAGTTACCATGTCTATTCAGAAGCTTACACCAATGAATGGTCAAAGGATAAACGACAGACTGAAGAGACAAAAGTGTCTGTTCCCTTTGATATATATTTATGACTTAAGAATTTCTGAGTAAAAGTCAGGAAGGAAGCATCCAGATTTGATTCCATTATGATGATAAGCAGCTAAATTTTTTTTCTTTGTGCAGATGGTATCATGATGATTATGGGATTTGTTGACATTCAGCCTAAAATATCAGATCCCTCTATCTTTGATGTGCCTCGAGAGTGTAAAGATGCAAAGCCTCACCCAGAGAAGGTAATGACAGCGATGACTCAGGCAAGGCTGGGGAAGAGGATTGATTGGGAAGATGACAGGGGTGGTGGAGGTTGGGTTAATCCAAAATTATACTTTTTTCATTTGTTGTTCATAGTCACAGAATAAAAGGTTTGATCCACTTTAAAATGGTTTGGATTAGGTGAATGTGTGGAAGGAGGCTGGGATGGACGTGCGATTATATTCAGTGACTTGTTTTTGCATTAAGATGGACAGAAAGAGAGGCATGGTGGTACCTTTTGGGGTTTAATTCCTTGCCTAGTGAGTTTGGATGATTATTCATAATGATCATTTTCATCATATTTTCTGTTTCATTTCAGGTGTTTCCAGCGTCTTTAGAGTCTTTATCATTTTTTAACATCATGATCCTTTACAATATCGCTTGAAGAAGGATTTGTTGCAGCCAGGTCTCACAAACATTTGTCTTGAGTCAGGCTCATCGATTAATGTCCACAGATAAAATGTTTTTCCTAATTTTCTGACAGTGATGTGGTTGTCTTTTTTATTTGCAACTAGTTATGTTCAATTTAATTTTTTTATTTGTTTTTTTTAATCATGACTTGTCAGGAGCATATAAGGGAAATGATCAACTTAGCTATGCATGTCCAAGTGCTATAACATTGTCAGTTCTCTCATACTTGTGATCTGAGATACATGTATTGATCATAAAGATATTCTGGCAACATTAAATATCTGTAAAGGATTCCACATTGAGGTGATTGTTAAGATCATCAGTTTGAATAACCAGTTGCAAAAAAAAAAAAAAATATGGGTGCTTGGCATAGTAGACCACACTTTTAAGGTCATGTACTTAAATGTGCACGAACGTTTTGAAGTTATAGCATTTAATTTTCATTAGTTAGGAATAAACAGTGGCATTTAAAATACAGAGGTGTAAGTGATTGTGAAGATCAAAGAGCAGGGCATGTTACTTAATATGAGAGGAAAGCATTCTCAAAACTTAAGTTTTAACTAGTGCACTTCAGGACACAGAAGAAAAATAATGTTCACCATAAAATTTTACACTATGAGACAAGAAATCTGTTTATATATCTCCTACTGATGTTCGAAATATGCGTGGAAGTACTTGTATTATTTTCATGAAAGTGTACCTTTTTTTCTTTTCAGCATTTAACTTCATATTTTAATTAAGTTCAAAATTTTCAATCAAGTACCTTTGGACATTACAAAAATGTTTTCTGTGTAAGACTTTACTACCTGTCACGTCCATATATATATATAGCTAGTAATCAAACTATAAAACTGCATAACTATACCTTAAGGCACAAGCCAAGAACAGAAATTTGTCTTAGGCTCTCAGAAGAACACTTAGAAATAAAGACACCATGTCACATAATTATACATACATATAAACCCACACACACATGCATTTATCTCCCCATCATACATACCCTAATAAACAAAATAATACAATATCATCCCATGACATGTTGTGCCTCTTATTGAAAGATATTTATTCAGAACATTCTTTACTGATTATTCTTGTCTAAAATAGTTATTACATGTATTTTAATATTTGTAGGATGCCTGATTTAATAAAAGTTGGATCTAATCAAATACATCTACAAATGTGTTCAGTGCAGGAAAGGGACAAATGTTTTTAAAGGTATAGTAAAGGCTGTGGCGTGCTGTGTGAGGGAGAGGAAGTGTCGGTCATTGTTAGGATTTGAACTTAAGTGATCAGTGGTGTGTCTTTAGTTTTATTAGCGATATATATTAGGGATAACAATGAAGATGGCTATGAGCAATGTCCAACCACTGTGTGTGTTAAATGTCTGTATGAGTATGTATGCCTGCCCATGTGAGCAAAAGAAAAATTTATGTCTGGGGTCTCCTCGACAGACAATAAAGTCTGATTTGATTTGATTTGATATTATGTCATCAGCTCACACTGGGATCGAGTTGAGGTCATCGAAGGATGAAAGAGACAAAAGAGTCCCGTGTAATTTCTCTTAGTAAACACTTAACATCCTAAAAAACATTCAACTTTTTCCACATGAAGAGACACGAAAATAGACGAGATTCAAACTTATTTCCACTCTTTACGAGATTCTAACAGTTTTATTTTGCCTTTACAATCCCTTTAAGTGCAAAAGCCTATCTATATATATTGAGATATGTAAGACAGAATGCATGTGAAAAGTTTACACCGATACCTGCAGGCAGTTCTATTTATTTGAGTATGAATATTACTTTTAAAAATGTTTTTGGCAGAGGAAGGGTAGAAGTGATGTCCTAAGTTTACCATCCACATGTCTATTTCTGTGCACAGGATGAATGTCGCTAGTGTGGAAAGATTTATTTGCTCACATTTGAATCAGAGATATCTTGTGATGGACTCCCACAAAATGCGTTGAAATAATATTTCACATGGACTTAAAACACCGATAGAAACGGTGATCACAAAAACCCAACAAGGGGTGTTTAGTGTCATTAATTGTGTCTAGACCCAGTGGAATATGGAGTAAGTGTAAGATTATCAAAGGCTAAAATAACTTGGTAGGTTTTTCGTGTGTGAGTAATGTTTGTGAGTGTCTGTGCTCCAGTCTGGACAATCGAACCTTTGATCATCTTTCCCATGTGAAACTGTACTGCGCTTGTCTGGGTTCGAGTGATGTGTGTTCCTTTTTGGACAATAATTAGTACCATTTGGGTGACAGTCGCATGACAGAAACCTTAACCCTGTCCTTTATTGATGGAGTGTCATTGCCATGCAGGACAAGGTCGAGGCTGACAACAGGATCCAAGGTGGCGCCACTCCGGACGTCTTCGTTACTGGACGCCAATTGTGACAAACAGGACAGACTACCACGAGATGCAGCTGGGTATATAAGCATTAGCTTTCTCCTTCTCTTTCTTCTTGACCATCCTGCGTTAATTAAACACATTGATAACATTTTATTTACAGTGTGTAGGAGTGACGGGCAATCAGTGACAGTCATTACAGATCAGTAAGTAAATTATGTCTATTGAAATCTTTTCTAATATATATATATTATGATAAACATTGTCTGGGAGATAGCTACATAGTGACATGAACCGTAAACAATTTTTGTGATTTCAGTTGTTCTCGGAGTGAATTTAAACAAAATGGAATACAATACTCTCTTGGTCCTATTGTTTGCCGCTTCTCTGGGTTCGAGTTCAGCTCAGACTAAGTACTGCTGTGCCCCTGCGCAGTGGGAGGGACTAATGGCCACCACTTCCAACCGTGGAGGCCAGACCGGGCAAATCAGGGTATTTATTTAATATTAAGTCATTATAAGCTGTTATGGTTTGTTTTGATCGTTGAAAGATTATGGTATGTTCTTGTGTTGTTGAAAGGCGATTTGAGTTAGTCTTTGAAATAACCAAGTGGAAACGCTCATAATAAATTGATATATTCAGATATATTATATCTGTTCCACTTTCAGCCTGTTTTCTATGTTACATGCTATGCACATTATATTGTACAAGAGCTTGAAATTTGTAAGAAGGGTTATGTCCACGTGAGAAAAGAACTAAAGAAGTTATTGCAAAAACAAACAAACAACGAACAAACAAACAAAACAAAAAAGAAAAACAAACATGAATAAACTGTTATATCTTTACGATCACATTGTTTTAAGTAATGATAAATGCTGTAAAGTGGTGAAATATAGGACATGTCGAAAGCTTAGTTCTAGATAACACATCTAGTTGCATGCCCAGCAGCAGAAGACGGGTGGGTATGTTAACGTTTCCGCCCAGGAACGTAAAATGAACGTAAAGATTTTTCCTCAACATCTGACGATTGGAAAACACAATTTGGACGTGTACTTAAGCATGCACACACACACATCCTCTCAAGCCTCATTTATAATATTTTCAAAATATACTTTCATTTTATTACGCTGTGGCTGACAATTTTCATTTTTGTCCTTTTCAGACGACCTCGTATGTGTTTAAGTGACTACACAAACCAGCGCACTGTTGTTTTCTTTAATTCCACCGAGTCATCAGGGAAACAATATTTTTATGAAGTTCTGACGATCTTCAACGTGTCGTCTGTATGTAGGCTGAAGTCCTGTTTCGTTAAAGCTCAGCATTTTTATCTTGATATTTAAAAGAGTTTATTTAGAATAATGTAAACTGTGTGTGTGTGTGGGGGCGTTTGATGCATCTTTCTCAGCCTCCTTATGGATGCAACATACTTACTACCTGAATCAACAGTCAGTCCTGTTGTTTCTTCAGCGTATTAAATAGGTTCATTTTTTTTATCCTTAAGTTTTACAAATTCTTTTCTTTCCCTTACTCATTTTTCATACAACGGGAGAAACAAAACCTGTTGCGGAATGAATGAGTGAACTAATTTATTTTATGATGCTACTGTATATTCGAAGGATACGTACAAGTTATTGATAACTGGTACCCTGATTTTTACATACTTTTTTTCTTGCAATATACAGAGTACTGGAAAGCTGTACATTTTAAATTTGATAACGAAAGGCTGCAGCGTTATAAATACAGACGTGCCAATATCTAAATACTGTGTGCCCGGTAAGTTTATTCGACCATCTGATTAATGAAGAAATATTTTGTTTGGTCTCAGAATTTGTGTTTACTTATCTCTTATCCTGGAATAATTTGTTAATGAATATGTCGAGGAATGAGATATCCAGCATCAAACATGTACGCGCACAAACAAACAGAATAAGCGTGAATACTTGCACTATCCCCATACAAACATGCAACTACAAAGACACACACAGACCCCTTCTCTCACTCACTCAGATATACAGAACGGTGACGGAACACAAACAAGGAAACGAAGGAAGGAAAGAAGGAAGCCTTCTCTGACCCTTTTCCTACAACGCAAATATCCGGGTAGAATATGTCAACAGGAAGTTAGCTTATAGTTAGATAACCAAGCTGTCCTAGTTGCTGTCCGTTTGTTCATTACAAACACGTCCTCCTGTTGCAGACACAGCTCAGAAGTTGGGTGATGTCACCCTGGGAGCTAACAGCGAGTCTCTGCCGGCGTCCGTCTTCGCCAACATCTTCGACGATCTGCTAGTGCAGTTTACTTTCACTCAGAAACTATGCATCCCCGTCTCTCAGCTGACGATTGCAAACGAGGGACCAGGTACAAGATTCTCACCTCCCGACATTCACAATAAATTTCACATCCATGTGCTCTGCTTTCAGGTCTGAGGAGCTGTGCTCACTATACCTACTGAGTGTTTTCTGCTGGCTCTACTGACAAATGTTGTATTTACTCTCTGACATACTTTGACTGCTGTACTGTTGATGCAGTTTTTTTTAAAACCATTGTTTTGGGCACAGTTTCTGATACAGAATTGAAATGGGGCTATCTTCAAGTATAATTATTAACAGAAAAGGGGCCCTTGTTATAAACTTTAATATTGCATGTTGGTGTCTGTGCAGCGACTTTGGTGAATGTAGCGGCATTTGCAAACATAAAGACTTCATCTCCCAACCCTCAGTCTTCACTGTACCTCCTGAGTGCAAAAGGCTAATCTGATGTTTGCACCTGAAGCGAGCTTCATGGTAAGTTTGAATTCCCAAATTGTTTAACCTGTAATAAAGCAGTTAACTGTCAGGTTAAATGTGTTTGAGTCATGATATCCGAGGAAGAAAGTAACCGGGGTGTAAGATTATTAGAGAATAGGGCAATAACAGTGTTTGATGGACTGGAGAGATGTGCTGGGTGAATCTGAGAGACTAATAATAAATAAGAATGTGCATATTGATAACTTGGTTGACTGATTATAATTATTGATAACTTGGTTGACGGATTATATTATACGATTTACCATGTCTTGTTTCAGCCGCAGTTTGCATCGATGCCGCCAAACATGTTTTCCATCATAAGGCCTTTTCTCTAGTTTCCACCTGATAACAAGGCACTTGCCAGATTCAATCTGGAACCTGCCAGAATACCTTGGATGAAAGCAGTATTTTAAGGATACAAACGTTATTAAGCTCGAGTTTATAATTTGCTTTGTATTTTTCTTTTTACTTCTTCAATTTAGTCATACTTCATTTTGTTTTATTTATTATCTTCTATACAACATAATATTTATGTAAGGTATGAAACACTTATATACATTTTCAGTTAATGTCTGAGATGCTAATGTAGGGGAGGGGTGTTTTACTCCGAGTCAGCAGCTATGTTATATCACTACATCATGGCAAAGCGACTGACTCTGTACACAGGTATGTGCATGCAAAGGGATGCTAACAAAAGTCTACTCTGTTGTATGCTTCAATATATAACATTGTTGACAATTATTATGAAGTTGCTCAACCCGTGTTTTAAAAAACCGTAAATCGATAAAGTATGGGAATTCTTTAAACCCTGCTCATCTATTAGTTTCTAATTTCCATTTTGTTAAAAGAACAAACTGGCTTGAGATAAAAATGCTTTCTCATGCTTCAGAGCTGAAGAAAATTGATGAATTAATACAAGTTTGGATGTGCTTTCATTATACCGTCTGTTTGGGGGGATTCCTTCGACAGAAAGAAACATTTGATCAGATGGCTTCAGAAAATATCCGCTTTAAGAACCATTACCACCTTCCTCCATCATTATCTCTACCGAGAGTTGTATATATCTGTCCTTACAGACGTAAGTTCACGATATACCAAATATCATTATAATAAATTATAAACATTTGCATACGCATAATGTATGTGGTTTCAACTGAATGAGTCCTTGCTGCTTTCTTAATAAAACCATGATTGTATTTTATCACAAGTGTTTGTAATCAGTGAAGATGATAAACCGAAGTTGTTAAATGCATTTCACGAAATAATAACATACACTCCACACTCACCACACTCTTATTTTTGCAACAGAAACCAGAGCAAAGAGCGGAAGTCGCCGTAGGGAAACATTAGCTATGATTTGATTCATGCCTAGAGTCAAGTCAAAAATTGAAAATTAGTTTTATCTCAAGCTGGATGTGAGTACAGATCAGACAACTACGAACTTGTTGGAGGGTCTGATGAGGTATCACGTATAGGACTGTAATGAATTTCAAACTAGGCAATTTACAGACAACAGAGTTACAAATTCATGATACAAAATAATCAAGACCAGATTGCTCTGGTGATTGCTATAGCAAGCTATAAACACTAGCAACAAAACAAACAAAATTTATAATTTAAAGTTTTGCTGTTAGACAATTAGCTCGAAACAGATATTTGTTTCAATACCTTTTCATTCCCTCCACCTTGTCGAGACGAAAGAAATAGTTTGCAGCCATCTGTTTGAAACTTGCGAGTTACAGACAGATTTTGGTGATGTCGGTTCACCATAGAAGAGACGAGACCGGCGCACGATGTCTGTCTGACGATGATCGACGACCCCGCACGTGCAGCATCTGTTCTCGCACCTTTGTGATAACAGACAACGATAACGACACATCTTCACACCACTCCCTCGTGCAAACTTAACTTCTCTGCCTCTGTATCACACTGAGCAGCTTCTGCAGCTTGAAATGGCCAGGACTGTCAGACTGAGGAGATGAACTACAAACCTGTTTGCGCATACATAAAAATGTCCAAATAATAGTCCACAAGAAATGTTTCTATATAGAAAAGAAAACAAACACTTTTTATGCCTAAGTGCAGATCCACCCCAGAAAGAACTTGACAATTAAAAACCATCGATAAGAGGCAAAAGCAGAAATCATTTCAAGTGCTCTTTCATGAAAAATTCCAAGAGAACTCATGAAGAATAAACTGAAATGTAAATATTCTGCGAAAAGAATAATTTAGTTTTATTTCATAAATAAATGGTGAGACAAAACCAATCAAAACACACAAAATTTTGCTGATGCATTTTTCTTAGTTTTTTTTAAAACCAGAGGTTGTGTAGTGTTAATAAAAAAATAATAACAATAAAATCAGAACGCACTACTAAGTTTCTTAACAACGAAACAGGACAAAAGTTTATTATAGATAAAGTTAGCGTATTTAGTGTGTTTGTGAGTAGATAAGGGTTAGGGTTAGTCGGTCAGTTTAAAAAATCGAACACATTTTGTGTTTCCTTGATGAGGGAGGATCTTTTTCCTGAGTTTTTAGCCAAGCTGTAAGAACATCCGACTGTTTATTAACACAGGAAGGTAATCCTTGAGCCACCTGTGTCAGCATGTTTACATTGCCCACAGAGATTAATCAGGTTGGTTATTGTCAAACTATATCTACACTGTGTTCGACTGACACAGATATTGATGAACCTGTGAGGTGCTGGAGAGGGTAAAAAGAAATAGGTTACGAGGCCTTAATTAATTAATTTATTTAATTAACTTAAATTCATCAAATGGGGAACAGAAATTTAACAGATAATGTTTTAAGCAGCGCAGCTAAATAATATTTCTTCATTTTGTTAGATTTTTCAAGAAGGATTTTATATTTTGAGGAAGGGCAGTTCTAAACAAGAAAATGTCCTAATGTTATATCTTTAGCAACTTTAGCAGGATTAAAAAAAACTTTTTTTATAACTTTTTCAAAATTTTGTTTCTAAATATGTGTTATTATTTACCCACATTATTTGTGCTACTTTATGTCAAGTTTAAAACGCCTAAGAAGCGTTAAAGTAATCAAGTGTAAAGTCAATATGTTCTTTTTTTGCTATTCGGTCAAAATTGGAGTTGAGGTGACTGACAACATTTGATAGTAAAGAACATGTGGCGCCCTTTGCCACATTAATCATCCATCAAGTGCAGGGCAAAGATTTGGGTCGTCTTTTAACAGCTGCAGACTAGTAATTTAGAGGATGAAAATGGCTGAGGACAATACTTGTGTACATGATAATCGTAAAAGGCGCTAGTCAGCTTTAATTAATTGTCTGTTTCTGTCTTGGTTCTTCATCTGTGGTTATATATAACAGCTTCCCTTCAAAAAAGTTCCTTTATCAATAATCTTTATTGGTCGTGACTTGTCAGTGACCTTGCTGATGTACATTTTTATTAACATCCTGTTATCCTAACCTCCAGTAGTGGCTGGGTGGCAAGAGAAACAAAGGTTTGTTCTGTCAAAGATCAAGCAAACTTTATTTTATCTGATTGATTCAAACATAGATGTGGAGCCACCACCACCACCATGTTAGGGGGACTAGCATAACTTAATTAAACTGTGTTGTGTTAAAAAAAAATTTATAATAAGATTATACAGCTGTTACAATGTTGTGAAACTACTGTGGCACAGAGATAAATGACAATTAATTTTTCAGCCAAGTTAATATTTTAGGAAATTAAGGAAAAAAAAAGAAAATTAAGATAAATAAATCAAGGGAAAAATACCTCTGACCCAAAACCACACCTAAGGACCTCATATGAATGTTATGCAAGTGTCTGTGAGAAGATGGACTAGAAAAGTGTCATCTCCACCACCTCGTCCCCCAACGACCTCAAACAGAAGAGGGAATAACCTTTACATTTTGTGACCTTCCACGTGTTATCTAAGACATCTGTCAGTTCGTCGCTTGTTTCCTTTTTTGAGGAGGTGGGCATGGTCTTTGTTTAGTAGCACTCAAGTTCTGACCAATCTGAAAGGACCTCATGATTATTGTCAGTTAATATTTGTGTCACGTGATCCACTGACGTCCAACTTTGCAAACAAATGTTTGTGTATAATGTACGGTTTGTACAGAAATTAAGGCGATCTGAGTGACAATCACCAGGAGAGTGGAGGAAACAAAATAGGTAACCATGTCTTAAATGTTTCACTTGATTCATTAGTATAGACAACATTTTGAAAAAAATGTTATTTCATGTAGAAAAATTTATTGTTTCTTCTTCTTGTGTAATTTCTAAAAAATAAACACTTCAATGTTGAAGAAAACTGTTAACATTAATAATATTATTATCTCCATTGACTGTCGGTAAATGTCATTAAAATGCCGTTACTTCATAGTGCGAGTAGCGCAGAGAAGAAAAAGATCTACAGTATTTTTTTTCTGAAAAATGTTTCTAAGTGTTCTCATTTACATACCTTATTCAAGAAACAGTGCCTCTGAAATCAAAATGCACTTCGGTACGAAAAATTTGAAATACTTCAGAAAGTTTGGATTGATAATATACCCAGAGGGATTTTTATTTCACTGCAAATATTATAGTCTATGATTGTGTGTATACAGTGCAATGAAAAAAGTATAAACGCACTTACACAAGAGTTTAAAATTTGATCAACTGCAAAAATAGTTTGAAGTGAATAATAATCAGAAAATAATACGGATTTTAAGAATACTAAGCAATAAATATGGAGACAATGAAAATAAAGGGTTTCTTTGAACACGTATAGATGGATGAAGAAAACCCTCTCATTCTGTCTTTAATTTTTGTATCTGTCGTTATTGCTCCTCTAATATCATGCACGCGCGCGCATTTGGTGTGTGTGAGTGAGTGTGTGAGTGAGTTAGTGTGTGTGTGTGTGTGTGTGAGAGAGAGAGAGAGAGAGAGAGAGAGATGTTGTAGTGTTTATAAGTTTTGTGTTGACCTTCGCACAGGAAACAACGAATAAACAGAGACAAAATGGTATTAGTGTGGACCGAATCCCGTTCCAATGCCGCCATACTTCTTGCCACGATCATCCTTGCAGTCCTTCCCCAGTCCCGCGCAACCTCCCCTCCTCATATCATTTTCATCGTCGCCGACGATCTGGGCTGGGCCGACGTCGGGTGGAGAGATCCTTCTATGTACACCCCGAACCTGGACCGCCTGAGGGCAGAAGGTGTCGAGCTGACCAACTCCTATGCACAACCGTCCTGCACCCCTTCAAGAGCTGCGTTCCTGACGGGTATCTACCCTTTTCGTATGGGCATTGAAGATTCTGTATTTGTTGCTCCTGAGAACATTTCCGTGCCGTTAGACAAGAAGATGTTGCCGCAGAGTCTGAAGGAGGTCGGTTACGCCACTCACATGGTGGGCAAGTGGCACCTGGGCTTCTGTCGCTGGGACATGACACCCACACGAAGAGGGTTTGACACCTTCTACGGCATGTACAACGGCTACGCCGACTACTTCTCCCACATTGGACACAAAAACGGCTACGACCTGGTCTTCAACGACACACCGGTTTGGTCTGCAAATGGCACCTACTCCACACATTTGTTCACTCAGAGAACCATCGACATCCTTAGGACCCACGACCAATCACAGCCTCTCTTCATCTACCTGGCGTATCAGGCCGTGCACTCCCCGCTCCAAGTGCCAGAGCACTACGTCAGCAATTTCTGTTCTCACGTAGATGCCAGAAACCACCGAAAGAAGCATTGTGGGATGGTGGCGGCTCTGGACGAGGGCATCGGTAACATCACGCGCGTGCTGGAAGAGCTGGGCTACATGGACAACCTGCTCATCGTCTTCACCTCGGACAACGGCGGGCCAGTACACACTGGCTCCAGCAACTGGCCGTTGAGAGGCTCTAAGCTGACTCTGTGGGAAGGAGGAACCAAAGTCACAAGTTTTCTGCACAGCAAGTCACTTCTGAGGGGCAAAACATCGTTTAGTGGACTCATCCACGGTGTTGACTGGTACTTATTATGCCTCGCTTAGAAAGGAATTAGTCCTTTTTAATTTTATTTTTAATTTTGTAGGCCTTCTAAGAAAAGGCTGAGATGTAATTAAGTTTCCATGACACTTATAATTTTGTCGGTCGGCCAGTCGATCTCCGTCACGTCATATAACTACAACCGAAAAGTTTCTTTAAGTCTTGGACAGTTTAAATTCTTCAGCAGCATCTTTTCTTTATAATCATTTTATCATGCTACGCACACAGGTACCCAACTCTCGCACGGATTGCCGGTACCAAGAAGCCCATCAGACAGATAGATGGCATTGACCTGTGGGACAGCATTTCCAATGAGGTCGACAGCCCACGGCAGGAGTTCGTGTACGATATCAATGACATCCAACAGAACGCCGCCATCCGTTTTCAAAATTACAAGCTCACCTGGAAAAAACCAGGCAGACCTGGTAAGGTATTGTGGGAATGTATCTGAACACGTGCATGCGTGGGTGTGGATTGCAATCTTTCTTCTTCCTCCCCCCATCTCTTTCTCTGTCGACATAACTGAGTGTAAGTAATTATACCTTTATGTTTGTTGCTTGCAAGATCCGTAAGTCAACAGCTATCTCTTATGTCTCCTCAGACGGATGGTACAATCCTCCACCCGGAGAGCAGGAACTGGAGTCTACTGATAGATTACAGGAGAATTACCAGTTGTTTGACCTGGACAAGGATCCATGCGAAAAAAATGATGTCAGTGACATAAAGAGCCATGAGGTTCTGATGCGCACGATGATCGCCAAGCTCAAGAAGTACAAACGCCAAGCCATGGCCTCTCTTCAACCTGATAAAGTAGATGAGAGTGAGCCTGCGAACTGGAATGGCGCCTGGACACCTGGGTGGTGCTGAACAAAACCAGTTCATTCATGCCTTCCAAAAGATTACTTGGCTCCTTTATCAAATGCTTCTTAGCGATAAATTTATGATTGGAGTATTACTCCTCTAGAGCCCATGTAATGTCTTCTAACCATATTCCTTCAGGGAGGTAAATATTCTGTACTAAAACTTCCTGTCAAACTTTTTTAAAAAAAAAAGGAGGCTGTAAGTGAATGAAACTGTAATGAAAACTGCTGGAATGGCATTTCATTGATTTACTGGTTTTTTTGTTGCAGATCTTCACTCTGTCTATTGTCATGATGCTTGTGAAGGAATGACATTAAATTGGTCGAGTCTTGAAAGTGTCGGGTCTCTCTCTTATTCACTCCCCTTCATTTGGCTGCGGTTATATTTCTTTGCACATAAGATTAAAAAGAATGTTCTTTTACTGGCTAACTGATGTGATTGTTACTACAACACTAAGAACAAAATACACTCACATTACAAGCGGTAACACCATACTCCATAACTATGTACTGCTCTGCTTAAGATGTAGCACTTTAATTTCTTAATATAAAACAAAAATGAAAGATTTGTTTGACATCATTATTTTCAAATCTCCACATCTTTTTAACCTTGTAGTATTGAGTAAAGTGTAGGTATTCAGATATCAACCTGAGATAATGCGTTTTTTCTTCCTTTTTTATCTTATCATGGCCAGATTCTAGTAAGACCCTCTTGGCGCCACTGACAAGTAAACTGTGGACAGATGACACAGCTTCAGTGACCTACATTAACCAGTACATATAAGAGCAAGGCACATATTTAATGTTTAAAGTTACAGACATGTTCTCATGATTAATAGTTGGTCTAATGAAATAATAATATAAGAGAAGCTTGTCAGCTGACCATTAGATGTGCATTTCATTATTTAACAATAATACAAACTTTCTGACTACTAATCTATTTAACACCAGCATAGTCAAAAGACCAGTCTTCATTAGAAATCATCTACAAAAATATGGATTATTTTGCCTAACAAGTATCAATTCCAAATTGCTAAATTACATTAGTGACATCAGCATCACAGCCATGTTCCATTGCAATCTATTTCTTGTGTGAGATCCATCACCGTGACTGAGCTATATCTATATGTAGACTATCTGATGGCCACAAGGTATGGATGCCATGAAACTAGAAAACACAAACCTAATCCAAACCTTAACCTCTCACTATAAAAACTGAAAATGATTTTAGTAGTTGTAACTGCAGGTAAGTATGTATTTTCTGTCTAAAGCAATTTTTAACTAAAATGTTAAATATAAGAGTAGTCCAAGAGTAAAGGAGATTTATTATACTAAGAATAAGACTACCTTTTGTAATTTCAGCAGAAAATTATGATAAAGTTGTATACAATTTTTTTCTTCTTCATCTCAAGTTGCAAAATTCAGGTCAACAACTGCTTTCAACTGGAATGTTTCAGTGAACATATTTCTGGTGAGGTCAACACGAGTACCACCTAAAAGGAGATAATCCTTAATGTTATACTATTTACTGCAGTTCTGAAGTAAATTCTGATACACGCAAAGCATAGAAGTGTCATAAAATATTATTCCTGACAGCAGCAACTAGCCGTAGTTATCAAGATATACACGGCAAGCAGATCTGGCTAAAAATGAACTTACAAGAGACTAATGGACTGCCTCCCTTTGGCTGTTGTAAAAACTTAGAGGAAGGTGACTACTTGAAGATATATATATATAGAAAGGTATAGGGCACAACAGACATCAGACATAATTTGTTTGTATATTGTTGTGTATCAATGGTTTAAGTCCTGAGACGTGTTGCATAGGCGTAGCGAATCGAGCGAAGCTAGCCAATCTAGCCGGAAGCGTAAAGAGCGCGCCCCTACAAGCTAGCGAACCTAGACCCCTAGCGTAGCAAAGCTAGCGGCCGCTGGAGGTCCTACGCTTGCTATTCAAAATGGCCGACATTGTTGTCGGTTTCAAGTTTGCAGATGAGAGTTTCTTTGATGCTCCCGTGAAAAAGGAATATTGGACCGGATACAAAGTGGTAAGTATCTTTAATGATAAGTAATAAAAATACTCTATTATTTATGTGGAAACATATTTATTTGTGTAGCGGGAGCAATTTTAGACAATGTGTAGTCGGATTGGCGTTTGCCGAGTACGAGCTTTACGATTAAGGCCGTGTACAAAGTGGTGTCTTTTAACGATTGCTATTTAAAATACCCTATTATCAAGGTTGACAAAATATTCACATGTTTAGCGAGAGTAATTTTATAACAACTTGTAGCCCCGACAGTATCCTCCAATCTGCAGTCTCCGCGTGTACCGGCCTCTTGTTTGTGTGTGTGTTTAAAGTTTTAGTTTTCTGCTTTCTAGTTCCAAAATTTATTATCTCAAGTTATTAAAATGCTGAAGGTGGTGATAAAGGTATTTTTTCAGTGTTATAAATTCCATGAAGAACTGTTATAATGGAAGGCTTTAATGATTTTAACAAATAACCCAACTATGAAAATATTGTGCACATTATTGAACTATCCTTCCAACAGAAGAAAATAGTACAATTACCCTATTCTTTGATGTTTAGAATCAAAGTTTGAATCTGATACTGTTGCATTTATTAAACATATCACTATGTTATGCTGGTTTTTATTCCTGATTAATTGATTTCATATTTTAACAGAAACGAATGTGGGAAATCAATGGACTAAGGGGCAGTACTTCTCCTCATGGACAATTATGCCAAGCATAAAGAACAATTTGCAATTCCAACTTGAAAAAATGGAGCAATATGAAAAATATGGTGAGTTCCTACAAAATCATTCGGCTTTCTGTCTTAGAGTGCAACATTTTTCCATAGATCTGAGAAACAAAACATCACAGGTTTTTAAGGTTCTGCAAGTTCTTATTTTATTTGTTACCACAATTCATTCATTTAACCTGTAAACAAGACCTCACCAGTATCAACCAAGCTTGAGTAGAGATTTTTGTAGCTGTGGGAAATTAGTCTGGATACATAATCATATATGCAATCATATTTGGTACTTGTGTCCCAACAGGTACAAAACTATAGTAGATTTCAACAAGAAAACGGGCCAGGGAAGATCACGATGGAATTTCTATTCCAGAATGGCTGAAATCTTGGAAGGAGACCCTTCATTCATCCCACCAGTGACATCATCATCACTGGGGGGTGTAAAAGGTGAGTGAACCATTTATAACATAAATAAGCAAGTAAAGCATACTTTTAGTATAGTCATATTTAGTAAAACATTTGACAGTTCAAGTATTAATTGTTTAATGTTTCTTTTCCTACAGGTATTTGGTGAGGGTAGTGACAAAAGTCTGTTCTGCACAAAGAGATGAGTCTAGATATGTAAAAAGCTCAGTTAGGAACTTTTTTTATGCATGTTCCAGCAAGAGCAGTTACCATGGGCATACAGGCCAGACATATTTGGGTTTCCATGCCCATATATTGGTCATAATTCATTCACTTTTATTTTTCAGTAACACTCTGTCCGAGATCTCCAATAACCAGCAATGTGCCACCCCTACAAAAGCAAGAACAGCAAGGAATGTCTCAGGAGACTCCTCACTCTCCCAATATCAGTTATTAGTACGACCCTACTGAATAAAGGATTGTCACTGTCTTGATTTTTAGTACTAAATAAAAAAACTTACACGCCCTTACAAATGTCTTTTTTTTTTTTTTAATGTGACCGTGAAAAACCAAAAATTCCTGATTTACCTGATAATCATGTACACACTAAAGCACACTTGTTTCTACCATGGATTAGTAAATCAAATGAAAATTTATTACATGATAAACAATTACATGATAATTAATGAGAAATTATAACTGGAAAAGTGTTGCATCAAAGCTAAACACAAAAAGTGACAATCTAGTTCATTTGAAAAGCACAGAACATGACATGCATCTGGTGACAAAGCAAATTATTAAGGATGGTGACAGGAATTAAAGACATGCACACTCCTCAATTTACACGAATAAAAACAAATCATAGTGGTGATGCAAATGCAAGAGATATGTATAAAAAATTCAAGTTATGCAATGGAAATAATAAAGGTTGCTGGGAGAGAACTGAACACAGTGATGAAAAAAATACACAGCCATAATGGTGCATGACAATGCTTTGCTGCTGCTGTGTCAACTTCAGTATGTAGACAACATATAAGCACAATGGCAAAATCACACCAATCATAAATATAAATGGTCATATCATATAATATATGCACATGGTGGACAAATTATTAATGATGGTGACACAAAGACATGTACACCTCAATTTGCATGGGGAAAAAAATTACACATGTTGATACAAATGCAAGAGATATTTAAGCAAAATATTCAAATTATATAATGAAATAATAAATGTTGGTGGATGAGAAAAGCAGACACTGATGATGGATGCTTTGCTATAGACGTGGTATGGCAAATATAGGTGAATATATTCTGGAGGGTGATTTTGGTGCCAGCAACCACAAGGTGGCAAGCAACTTTGTTCTATTGTTGAACCCTCGTTGCTGTGGCAGATGAGGCTCAATCCAACCCTGGAGAGCCTGAAAAATTTCACAAAAGATCTCTATGAAAGTTTGTGTTTATCGTGTGTGTGTGTGAGCATTATTATAGATATGTTTAGTGGATACATTTATGCATATATATATCTTGGACGTTCACATTCCTTAAAATTTGATTTTGGCATTTATATTTATATTTCATTAAGTTTATTACATTTTACTTTATTTTATTACGTTAACTTACATCAAAGGCGTCCGGGAACATTCGAAGTGAGATTTGAACTGGTATGTGGAGTATCCTGGAATGATGACTTCGACGAAACCCATCATGTGGGCATTGGAATTTTCATTATTGTCCTGATTTACTTTCAGTGGACAGGTGGGCCGCAAGCTCGATATTTATTTGCGACGGTTTGGCTACAGCACGGCGGGGTGTAGCTTGCAAAACAAATACTTCACTCAAACCTCGCCTTATGTCGGCCATCTTGAAACTCTGGCTTCCGGCTACACTGCGTTGCACAGGGACCGCTAGCTTTCGCTAACCGCTAGATTCGCTAGGCTAGCTTCGCTCGATTCGCTACGTGCTATGCAACACGCCACTGGTGTCCCTTTCTCAATAAGATTCCCCATCACAATCAAATGTTGCAAAGTTAATTTGTAAAAAATTTTCGATGCAGATTACATAGTAAAAAGAATCACAATTTTATAGAATGCAAAATGCCACAAGAACAGTAAAATGGATTTTATCGCATTTTATAGCAAAAAAAAAAAAGAAAAACAGCCACAAAATGAGAGTGATCTGAATTTTTGTAAGAAATTGTTTTTAAATGTTTGTAAGATCACTATTGAACATACACAGATCATATATTGTGCTGCTTCAATGACAGTATGTTCATATATGTTCACACATGCCTATATATGCTTGTTTTACCAAAGACTGATGAAGGTATGAAAACATACCTATCCATCAGAAAATACACATGAAGGATCAATGAAGTTCTGGATGCATGCATAGTTCTCAAAAGAGAAACTTAATGCTAAAAATCACAATCTCAAAAAAATGTTTTTAAATGAAAGCACTCCCAAAATAGTATATCCAGCTGTGTATTCTATGTACTAAGCAGGTTTTGCATTTTCTGTTTCGGGGGAAATCAACTTTTTTTTTTACGTGGGGAGTTTCTTAAAAATGGCCAGATCTTATTTATCCAGGTTTTGAGTTCATAGGTCGATAAAAAAATTATGGGCTTAAGTTATACTTTATCATAGTTACCAAATCAGTCTTTATATAATCCTCGGTTAGTGAACTGGAAACAATATAGGATCACACAATATGTCAAAAACTAGAATATTTGGTTTAATAAAAATTTGGTAAACATCTCCAAGGCTGGGCGAGGTCTGTCAGTTGGTACCATGTGACCAGCTCCCTAAGGAAAAAAAAAAAGTAGCCATGATCCATGTTCACTTACTAAACATCAGTGATCTACTACATAATTCTGATCATTATTGCTTAAGATGCTGAGATTAAAAAGTTGCATGAAGACTGGTAGCTTGCAGCGAAGATTGTGTTAAGCCCTTTAGATTTTTGCAATGACTAAGGAATGACCCCAGATGTCTGACACAATCCACCAAATCAATTTCAAGCACAAATGTATGCATGTTAATGTACACACATGCTTTTAAGACAGTACCTTAAACATGGATTTACGTTAATGGATAAGATGGAAAATAAAACCAAAGATGAGATAGATTATCTCCCTTTGACTGCGGAGGTGTGTCTCTCAGAGCTAGGTTGTGTGACTAGCTGAAGGAAACTAGTGTGTCTGATATAGACAATTTAAGAATGTCATATAACCAACATGTAAAAACTGCAGGAAAAAACAGATGTCAGACCATAATCCTGTTAACAACTTACTCTCACTGTTAGAAATGTAAGTCTTTCGAACTGCTTCACAAATCCTGCCACTTGCTTTGTCTGATGAGCATCAGTGAAGAACCATTCTGAACGTTCTTTCACAATCTGAGGCAGAAATGTAAGAATGTTTAAGAAATACCAAGAAACTTGCTGGTAGCTGCAAAATTTGATTATAACCATAAGATATCTAAAAATTGTATATATCACTTCTGAAGCTGCACTTTAATCAGACAGTGAAAGATTACATATTACATTTTTAAGTACTTTCATACAAGCTTCATTCCATCTAAAACATGCAGGCAACAAAATTACTAATAAGACAATTGACATATAAGAGACATTATAATTTAAACTGATTTTTTTGGGAGGTGAAATGTCTTCCTCGGAGAGAGGGTGACTAACCTTTAACAGAGAAAACCAGAAAACGATGTGATCCATAACTAATGACAAAACAACATAAAATGCTCCCAAAGAGCTACAAGTTATTTGTCAACTGAAACTTTGCAATATTTGCCATCAATATCCTCATGAGGACAATGGAGAGATGCTTTATAAAAAGTGACTTACAGGTCTGATTAGACGATCAACAAACCACTCATCACCAAGAAAATTGCAGGCCATGTCCACATCCCCATTGTAGACAAGTACACGTTTCTGTACACACATGGATGTATTCATGCACACACTATAAATGCCATCATCACACTATTTAAAAAAAAATTTTCTAACAACATGAATGGTAACAACAGGAGACAAGTATAGGATAGATATGATTACTGATCCAAGACTGTAAATAATAAGATCTGATCAGCTCACATCAAGAAAGCTAGTTGACTTTGCCATGAATAAGTTTTGAAATCCAGAACTGTCACAGAAATATATCCTAGCATAAAAGTTGAGATGGTGTACTTTGCCTATAAATGCTTGCCTTCCAGAGCATTAGAAAGTCTATCCTACAATGCTAATATCTATGAAAGTATGAAAAAGGAAAAATATTGCACTCACTCCACCATCCAGAATCTTTTGATACTGTGGACTTAGGTCATTGTAAATCATTTTGTAATGAAGGATATCACTGCAAGAGAAAAAGGTCCCTATTACTGTGCTAATTTACAAATCTCATTTTTTTTCCCATAGGGTATATGTTGGCCACACCTGCAAAAGTTGAACTTTTGGGTTTTTTACCCCTTCAGATTGAAAATATAAAAATATTGAAAGGCAATGTGAATAAAAGCTGTTTAAAAAAAATTAAAACAAAAGTAAAATGTCATAAATGCCAGCAGACAGCACAGGGAGGACAAATAAATAGAGCCTCTAAATCTCTGAAGAATAGCAAAAACCTCTCTTGTTGTCACCTAGTCCACTTGCTGCAAAAAAGACCATATCTCACCTGCAGACGTCCCACTTTGGCAGCTGAGGAGGAATATGCAGTGCCGTGCGTACATCAGCAGAGTTCATGTACATCAGTGGCCCTGTTGCATTAATGCAAGGAGGTGTCACAGACAGTCTCCCAGTCTCATCTCGGGGAAGATTCTTTATCCACTATCAACCAGAAAAATAAATATTATCAACATAAGAAGTAATAAGTACTTTGTTTTGGGTATCTTTAAAGATAATTGTCATAAGGGTAATGGAAGGAAGATTTTACTCATGCCTGACACAAATCTGTTTATTTTACTGAACAAACCACAAACCAAAGAAGGACAGACAATTTCAACTTCATAGTGTGTTCTAAAATCTTTTAATCTATAAAAAATGTTCAGTTATTGCATTACATTTTGAAGTATTTCAGTTTACAGACTCTTCACGATTTCTACAAAGAGAAAGCAACTCACTTCTCTTTCTTTTTGGACTCTGGGAAGCCAGGGAAAATTCCAGCCAAAATTTGCAGAAACAACACTGGTGCCGGTGATGTTGCTCTTTGAGACCATTGTTCTATCTACACCTCCAGCACAAGAACCATACAGGTTGTAAACATTCAGACCACTTGACCATGCCAGAGCCTGAACTTGCCCTATCTGAGTACACATTAGAACTCTTGAGAGAAAATGGCAGAAATATAAACATACATTTATCTCACACATGGAACCATTATTTGGAATGTACTGGACTTCACGTGTACTATCACACATTTGCTAGAATGCCACACACATATACAAACAAGACAGGTGTTTACTGCGACGATATGTTTACTTAAATAAAAATGTTGCATAAATAAAAAAAATTCACAAAATATGAAACTTGAGAAAAACTTTCATGCTCACAAACTGTGCACAGTCTGGTTTCCCCCGTGCATTTTGGGAAAATGTGCAATTTGTGGAATCTCCATTGCAGCAGATGTCTACAATATTGTCCCAGAGCCTATAAAAACCAAAGTGCAATGACTTTAGAACAAAATTGAAAATGCAAATCTTCCTTAAGCATTACTCTTAATACAATCCATACAGTGCTAGTCCTACTCTCAGTTCTCGTCATGATTCCTTTTTGTGCTTGCTATATTTGTATTTTATTAGTCATCACTACTGCTGTCTATCCTTCCATTGTTCATATGTTGTTTATCCTTCTGTCTCCTGTGTTCTCAGCAATCTTTAGAAGTTAGTCTCAATGATACAAAGGGTGGTTTATGTAAAGTACCTTTTTTAGTGTGCAGGAGCATGATTAATTTGAAAAATTAAATATTAAGATAAAGATGGAAAGAAGAACTGATGTGTGGCTCAGAGGCTGAATTTACAAATAACTTAGAATTTTTTTTTATCTTTCAACACTTACGTTTCCCCAAGTAAACCATGATAGTAAGCAAAATATATTAGTGAGTCATCATTCAGTTCAGCACTTGACAAACCATTTCCAACAGCAAATCCCTGTAAATAATAAAATTTAAGCTTAATTATTTTTGTTTTTTCCAAAATATGCTTTATAAATATTGCAAATTTCATAGATTAACAAACTGCTTTTCTTTTAAAAAGGATTTTGAACTGATAATAAGAAGTATGAAAACATGACAAGAAATTAGGGGCATTAAAAAAAATTATTAAACATTAATACTGGTAAACATGAAAAATAACAAGTGTCTGCATGAAAAAGAATAGGCTGTATGTCGGATCCTTGTAAATCTAGATGAGAATTATGATATAGGCAAAGCAAGTTGAAGATATATCTGTACAAACATTCACCTTCTCAACCATTTGCCCACTTTTGAAAGATTGGTCCACTAAAGATAGACGTTAATGTTACTGACACCAAAATAAATTCTAAATAAAGGTGACCTGAAAACTTACCTGGAAATTAATGTCCTTATCATCAAGCACGAGAACACTAAGGGTAGGTACATAAACACCTCCATAACTTTCACCTGTTATGAAGAACTCATTGGATGCAAATTCTGGGAATTTAGTAAAGAAGTCTTTCAATGCCAGGTAGTTGTCTTTGGCAGTCTGTTGACAATCAGCAATACATTTTAATGTCATAGACTCGAAGATGATCTGAGGGAGAGATATGAGGAGTGTGAGAGTATGAACGAGAAAGATTTTATTTTACTGGTTCAAGAGCATATAGCTCTAGCAAGGGTGTGAACATCTGTCAAAGTAACTACATAACATATTAAAATTGCTGTAAACATACTCCAGTCATAAACAAGGACAGCTACACACACTAACATACATGTATATAAACTTAAAAATACAGCACTTGAAATATTCCCACTCTCACACATGCACAAGACTCCTATATCATTACTGTAAGCATCAACACCTTATATGAACTCTAGAACTATGAGAGCTTTTCTCCACTCAAGTCATCTTACTGCATATGATATATTTGCTGTAGACATTAACCAACAAACTAATCTATTAAAGCTGACTTCTATAATCATATGTACACTAGGCTTTACACCAAAGTTTACATACACATCTATAAGCAGCATATGTGAATAAAAAAATAAAACACACTCAGGCATAAACACCCAAACACAACTTAAGAAACTCTCCACAGCCATAGGTAAGCAAAATGTTTCTACTTTTCCAATAATTTTAATCTTGAATATTACATAACTATTTATGGCCAAAATCAGAATGACATTTTTATTAAGCTTCTTTCGACATTTTATCATAGCTATTAACTTATCATACGATAAAAAGAAGATATTTTTAGACAGCAGCACTTTTTGTCTAAAATAAAGTTTATTGGTAAATTCATTCACACCTGATCATCATTTGTTGAGTAATCTCCATCATCAGAGTATGAATAACCCACGCCAGCAGGTGCTTCAAGATATATCATGTTGGCAACCTGAAAAGTAAGCAGGTTGTAAACAATCTAAACATGTTTTAAAGATTTTTACAGTTTTACTCAATGATAGGTTAAAATATTTAGGTGCTGTAAAAATATAGTCTTAAGTGTACAATCCTTCAAAATTAACATATCTAATTTGTTTAGTGTGCATGTGTGTGTGAATATTCTTAAATGTGTGTGTGAATATTGTATAACACTGTACAACAGGATTCTGAAGGCACAATTAGTCTCTCACTCTCTCTCATATGATTCTCACCACATACTAGATATGTGTCTTTTTGCAAGGATGGATGCATGTGCAACTGTGTTTGTGTAGGGATGCACTCAGGCACAAAACTTCATGTCTGTGCATGCACATGAAAACACACACTGAACAGAAAAATACCTAACACTCACATTGTTCCAGCTGAATGGATTATATAAAAGTGTTGCACCATCATCCTGGACCTGTTAAGAAAATCTCTGTTGCTAAGTTGAGGGTTACATTGTGTGGCTATGACATAAATTGTAAATATAGTAATGAGTAAATGACAATTTCAATGGTAAGATGAGGTGAAATATTCTACAGACAAATATTACTAAAGCAGAATTCAGTACAAAAAAAGGTTCTATTGTCAGATGCCTTTTCTCTTCAGAGCAAAATAACTACTATTTCAGACATCTCTCTATCTCTCTTACAAATACTGGTGAATTCTGACTAAATGAGCAAATCAAAAAGAATAAAGTTCCTAACAAAGCATACCCTAAATGGCCCATGTTCTGTCAGGAGACCTAGATCAGAGCTACATCCTGGACCACCATTAAGCCATAGAACGACAGGATCCTTCTTAGGGTTTTTGGCTGACTCTACAAACCTGAGAAAAACGAAGTACAAAAGTTTTAAACAAATAGCACCATTATAAGCAATAAACATTTGCATTCATTCAATAAATGAAGCTTGATTTGTTTTATACATGATGGCTTAAAATATTAATCTGCTTGTACACAAATATAAAAGTTGTAAAAATATAGTCTTGCTTTGGCAGTTGCACAGAAATTAGTTTGCATGCACATAAAGTCTACTTATTCCATTCAGTTATCTAATTTTGTGCTGAGCAGAAATTAAAGCTCGCAAAAAAGAAAACCAACAAAAGACGTTTATTTCTTTGTATCTTTGACCTACCAGTAGTGAAGCTTTCGTGTTCCACCTGCTGTAAGGTAGCCAGAGTACTGATTCCAGCTAGGTTGCTTGGCAAGGCCCGGTAAAACTTTTATCAGGTCATCTGCTGGTGCAGCCTGCGTTAAAATTAGCAGAAAACTTGCCCCGATTATCAGTGACTGCCACATGATGTATTGTGATGGATTTCTTTGTCTTCAACTGCAAAACCAAAATTCAACAATTGATATTTTATGACTGTCCTTTGTTTTGTTTTTTTTTGTTTTTTAACCCCTGAAATATTTGTTACTAGTAAATTATTACTAGAAGTACAACTTTGTGTATTTCCCTAAAGTAATATTCTGCACAAGGTAGAATATCGTATACATGCAATATATACAACATGCCCATGCTTTGAAGTCTGATTATATATAGGTAAAATTAACCACTGGATAAGTTGAATAATATCCAGCAAAATCAGTTATGCACACAGTGCTTGAATTATTATCCAGAAAAAGTCCTTCACAAAAAAATATATTTGTAAATTTTTAGTTGTTACGATTGTGTACAACATGATAATATTTACAAAACATAATATAGATTCTTCAAAGCTTATCACTGTGTCAGTGGACCTGTTGTCTAAATGTACAGGCCCGACGATAGTCCTTATCATAAATGTCATATACTTGCAAAGGTGGATAAGAGTACGTTCAGCATTCACCAATAGTGCATGACACAGCAAAGTACATGATGCACAACAGACAAAAAGAAAAACTTGAAGAAAAAAAAATCACAGCCTGTTTTGATATTGCTAGACTAATTACAGCTGCAAGTAAATCTCATGATGATGTAGCAGGCTAAAAATGTGGGTGATCTCCCAACCATTCCACAAGAACAAAACACAACACTTTTGTGGGTTCTGGATTGTTTTACTCCAACGCCAGTCGATAGTGCTGGCTATGGCAAAACTCTACACAACACACTCGCACTCTTGATGAAATGTGCTCCCACCTCTGTGCTCTCTCCTCACATTCTGACAACTCGATTTTCTCTTCACCTGACCTTCATGCTCCGCTTCCCTCCAAACACACCCGCACACCTACATCCTGCATCCTGACGCTAGTCGACCCTTCCCGCTCTCCTTTGGTTACCCGGGTTGTCACCCGGCCAGTAATTACCCCCCATTCCCAGCCTATACCTGCCCTGTGTGCATGTGTATGCCTGCCATCTTCCATCCTTCTTATATACAATGTTCTGTCCTACCATAGTGACTGATTCAGTAAAAATCAGTTGTTTAACTGTCTGTGTGTTACAAATACTCTTTCTTTTCTCTTTCCCTCCTCCAGTATCTCTAGATTTATACTTCAATAAGAATGAGTTTAAAAGAAGTGAATATTTTTCTATTTAGAATGCATAAGTTGCTATGCTTGTTGCTTTGTGGCTTTTGACATAAGACAACTGAAATACATTTCGATATATCAATCTTGCCTTTAACAGTCGATATTCTTCATGCTCATAAACATCATTTCATGTGATCTTCTGTGAAGAATAGGTGACATTTTAATCCTGTTTAAGGATGACTGATACAGGAAATTTACATTGTAAAATGTTTGCAAGAATATTTGTTGGAAAGATTCAATTTTGAAAAAAAGTGAAAATTTAGTTAAACAGAAAACAACCTATAGGCAGTAGTGCTATTCAGTTTGTTATGTGAAGCACACGCCAGCATGTTAAATCAATAACCAGCCTAGGTAAATATAGAAGGTCATAAGTAAAGATCGGAGACTTCTTCCAGTAATGTACATGGCTGCCAGATCTGCCTGTTTGTTCAGTGACTGCTAAGCACAATGCAGTTATAAGCAGAAATACCTGCTTCCTGCAGATGTTCAATACCTTGCTGTCCTATGTAAGAAATATATAGTAACATTTTTATATGGACAATATTTTACTATGATAATGCTTATAACTGTTATATATTGACCAACCCTTGCTAACTGTGATGGCCCCTTTCATACACATCACTACCAAGTCACCATTATGACAGTCGGCATCATCATTATACTAGTCTTCATTGGCCTAAACTTTACGGAATCTGTCATCTGCAGGCATGACCAGTATCTTAGTCACGTGTTTCGTCACCGATCGTGCAGACGCCCTGTTCATGTAAGTAGCTGTGATATTCTAACCCTTCCATGGAACTGCTACCGAAAATACTTTCGAATTGGCACATCTCTCATGTCTTATGCACAAACATGATAACAAGTTTCTACTGGTTCTGGTGTAATATACTTACTATAGCTGTTGCTTTAGCGGTAGGCGTTTATAGCAACGATCGTTATGGATTCTTTTCTTTGTTTCAAACACTTAAAGCAAGTGATATTACCTCCAGATTACTCACAAGTGAAATGAGAATGACGTTTTGAGAAAATCTGCGATGTTAGAACAAAACAATCTCTACAACAACTTACTGATCGTAGGTACTCCAGAAACACCTCCAGGCTCTCATGGGCGTACGTTTCGAATGGAGGGAAGAATCAAATCACATGACATTTATCACATGATACACGTGATCACAGTCAGCTGACTGACGCAACATGTCGTCTGCACTTCGATTTCGAGGCAGATCTTGTTATAACTTACCATGTTTTCACCGTAGTTTTTCTTCGAATCGTTTGAGGAGAGGGGTGGGAGAGGAAAGAGCGACATTCTATAAAAAGTATTTCCTTCGATCTCGGGGCGGTAAATTGTATATTTTTATTCAGTTTATATGTTTCATACTTACCATACATTTGATTTCAGCACGCTTTGTGACTACAAGCTGATCGAGGGCGCTTACTGCTTGTATACTGGAAGAACTGGAGACCTCGATTCACTATAGTTCGAAGTAATGTTCTCTACTGTTTTTGCGTTTCCCTGTAGTTTGTGATACTGGGTCAGACTATAATTGTTAAATACCCATCCCTCTCTCGTTCTCTCTCTCTCTGAGCAATTAAAGAATTGTCATTTATTTCTCTTTATTTCTCTCTCTTCCTCGTTGAATAATTCTTGACACATTTACAAACGTGACTACAGTCCCATAATCAAGATACAGTGGAACCTCGGTTAACGAACTTAATCCGTTCTGGAAAGCTGTTCGTTATCCGAAATGTTCGTTATCCGAAACAATTTTTTCCATGAGAAATAAAGGAAATAGATTTAATTGGTTCCCAGCCCCTGTTGACTCGCTAATATTTGAAAGTTACAGGCTATATAAGTATTTGTTTTAATGAGAACAGTTATAATGCAATATAAATGGAGTTAAATAAACATAAAAACATTAACGAAAGCATTTAAACATCAGAAAACTTGTTTTGACGGCGTGGTTGGAAACAGGTGTGGGGAGGAAGGGGTGGAATTACTGATTTGATTCCCCCTCCATGAACACACGTGACATTATAAAATCGGGGTGACTTCCCTTTTCTTTAACTTTGAGGTTAAAGGAAACAAACCTGTCCAGTGTCTGTTCCTTCTGCCTTTTTTGTAAAACTCTTCGATAATACGACATCACATATCCGACAGACGCATGCCACCTTCATACTTTGAAATCATTTCCTTTTTCAATTCATTTGTTGGCCGCTTCCTTGTCATTACCTCACTACTATTAATTGCTCTTAATCTTCTTTGGAGCCATTATTGAGGATTATCTTAATCAAATCAAATCAAAACAGACTTTATTGTCTGTCGAGGAGACTTATTAAAATAAAACACAAAAATCACTAAATAAGAAGGATGCGCATAGATAAGGAACGACCGATCGTAACTGTGTCTCGAGCGCGAATGATGACATGCTGGTCGGTCACGTGTGGTTCACGTACGTGGCTGTTCGTTATCCGAAATTTTGTTCGCTATCCGAGACAAACTTTTAACAAAATTTTTGTTCGTTAACCGAAATATTCGCTATCCGAGGCGTTCGCTAACCGAGGTTTCACTGTATTCTGTAAGAATTGCATTTATTGCGAAGAACGACAGTTATTAATTAACAAATGCATTCTTCTATATAAAATATGACTGAGCAAAGGAAGTTAAAAGTTTTAGAAAATCAGTCACAACTGACAAACACTGATCCGTCCACGACATTCATACAGAAGATAGCGAACATTTTAAAGACAATAAAATACTGGGACATTTTGTAAAAACTTTGGAGAATACTGATTTGTTGGTTGGATTGGCTGCTTGTTGATCAATAGATGAATATGAAAATTTTCTAACTATGGAAATGTCTTCTTTGCATTTTTCTTGTTTGATTGTCGTCACGAGCACAGTGCAATCAAATTGTTATCGAAGATTATATATTGATACACATGTTGCATGTTGTCAACTCGTTGCAGGAATAGCCACGTATATCAGTCTGATACATTGTCCTCTGAATGATCCATCTTTTCACACATGTTTCCATGCTTATAACTTCTTCTGCTGTCGGTTGGTCATTAATTGTCGCAAACACTTGTCTCAGGTAATACAATTGACCTTTCTTCTTTCACGTGAGCACCAGCAGAATCCAGGATGGTAAGAAGCAATATTCGGGAATGTATTAAGAACTGAAAATGTGCCTTTTCATCCGGTAAACCGAGTAGCATTTAGAATCCATTATGATATGCTTAAATGTAATATTTATTAATCACGCTGTATTTAGCTACATTCTTTACTTGATGATTGTCTTCGATATTCGTGGCTTTATGATCTCTTACACGTCCTCTCTAACTCATTCAGATATATATCTTACTGAGTTATATATATATATCTTATATGTAAATCTAATGGCTGTCTGAGCTAGCTCAGAGGACGACATATCACACCAGCATCCTCCGAATGGCTGCAGTCCCCTGTGAAAGGGAGATTCATGGGACAGAGCCTAAGGTCTAGTTCGTTGCCTTGACAGTCCACATTATCGAAGATGATCCGACCAGTGCCCATCCCAAATGATGCACCATGTACAGGCAAGGCGTATTCTCTGAAACATTTACAGTTTTGTACGTAAGTGGCAGCAGACTTTGAAATGTATTATTGCAACGAAAGAAGAGGGGATGGGTAGTGTTGTAAGTTAATGTTATGAGAGTAATTAAGCGACCGGTCGGTTGGTCGTTGGTTTAAAAAAAAAGCTAATTAATTTGAGATGTCTGGGCTTCTGATTTTTCTGCAAGTGAAACCATGAATTGCTTCACCCGTCACTCTCCGATGAGTGAAGAGAAAGAGAGACAAGTGACCAATGACCTAAGCTTCTGGGGACGTGTATTTATATGAGCTTACATTTTCTGAGTGTATATTTTATACATGTGTGTGCAGGGCCGTGCTTAGGGGCAGGCGGACGAGGCATCTGCCTAGGGCCCCGCGCTTCAAGGGGCCCCGCGCTTTTGATTGATATGTGACTTTAGATCCCAACTAAAACCGTGTGATCGTGGCGTGTGGGCCCCGCACATGCCTTTTGCCTCGGGTCCCGCGGGGGCTAAGAACGGGCCTGTGTGTGTGTAAAAGATAGAAAGGAACGAAATAAGAAAGAAAGTTGATGGAAACAAACTCGTCTCTCACCTGCTGTATCCCAGCATGCTGCAGACCACGCCAGCATCTTTTGTGTCCCAGATATCGTCACACACTGTGCCCCAGGCCTGCCCCTCCAGCACCTCCACGCGCCCTTCTAACGGGTTGCTGCCGTTGACAAGTCGGATAAAGGCTGTGAAACGGAATCAGCACGTACGTTTCATATGGCAGTTTGAAACAAAATAGTGCATTAGATAACATATTATAAATAATATGATAGATAGCATAAATGACACACATCTGCTTCAACATTTTCTTATCAATTTTGAGTGCCCTTAACATCTAATAAAAGATTTGGTTTTCTTGCCGATGGAACGAAAATTTACACAGCATGTCCTAGTAACTAAAGATATTCTCCAACACAAAATATGAAGTCAAGGAAACGCCTATAGGTACTTTAACTATTCCAGTCTCTTAATAGCTAATTTTTTTCTTGTTCTCGCGTATATGTCTTCTAGCTTTACGATCTGCATTTCAATAAATGAAAAAAATGTCTTTGGAGTGCCAAGTCATAGCTAAAAAAAAAATTATCCGAATACATACAAAAAATTCCTTTACTTGGATCAAAATAAATACTTGACGAAGAAAGTACAATATGAATGAAATAAAATAAATCCTGAAGCTCACCAAACCCGAGAGAACAATTTCATAAATATTTTAAGAAATTGGAGGTTTTCGCAGCTGACTGCTCAAAGAAGGAAATTGTCAGAGAAGTAGTCTTATTAATTAAAGTCTTTTTTTTTTTTTTTTAATTGGAGGACCGGGAAGATACAAAGGCAGACGTACCGTTGTTGGTTGCAGGTGTCGTAGTGGGAACTGATGGGGTGGTGGGGACGTCGCTGCCTCCTTTCAGGCGGTTCTGAATGTCGGCGATGC
This sequence comes from Pomacea canaliculata, assembly GCF_003073045.1. NCBI lineage: Eukaryota > Metazoa > Mollusca > Gastropoda > Architaenioglossa > Ampullariidae > Pomacea > Pomacea canaliculata. Next base: position 14,608,337 of record NC_037596.1, on the reverse strand, counting down.
CTCTTAGAATTTCCACCTGCTGGGCCTTGACCTGCTCCAGCTGGTCGTACACGCGGTCGCGGAATGTGTTCAGGTTGTAGCCCACCTCGTTAATGAGCCTCAGGGCCAGCAACAACTCTCCTTGTTTCGCCAGTTCTTCCCCTTTGACTGCAGGTCCTGTGGCGTTTGTGTTCCTTCTCACGCGTAGAGGTTCCGAAGCTGTAATAATCAAAAACACAGAGGTTGCGAAGTAATAATAACAATAAAGCAAATGCTCAAATAAGGGGACATGTTTAAAATCGTTATTTTTTTTGGTAAGATGCAGTAAAAATAAATTCATGTCAATCCAAATAAAGTTAGAAACAATTAGAAATGCACTAACGTATCATAATCTTTCAATCCAAAAATTTTATTTCCATTTATTATTATTTTGTATCATAATGTTTACAGAAGTTTTGCTTATTTTATAAAGTAAACAAAAAATTCATATCTCAAATATTTCACCTTTTGTTGTAGACTTTTACATTTTATAGCTAGGTAATTGGTTTTTGTTTGAAATGATTAAATTACTCCGCTAAACACTTTGGCTGCTACTTACCAGCAATCGTGAGAAGAAGACAATACTGCTAACGTTGCAGTAATTGTGTGGTATGTCTCCATTATGTCGAGAAAGATTGAATATTTTGCGTAGAAATCACGTTTCTGCAGCAGGAAAGTTTAAGAAAATAATGTAGACAAAAATCTCGATGAAGTTGAACATCATGTGACCAGAAATACGTTAAACTTAGCAGATTAGATTGAGACAAAGACATTGATGACAATGATTGGATGTTATTGAGGACGGTTTTGATCACGGACAGTGAATACGAGAAGGCGGAGGAGAAGCTCGAGGAAAGCAATGGAGATAAGACAGAGAAAAAAGCAAAAAAAAAAAAAAAAAACCCTGTCTGAAACTGTAGCAAGTCAGCAATTATTGTTGCTTACCTTTCCAAAATAGAAGATACCTGGGAATGATTTTCAGCGTCTCTAAACGAAGGTTGGATGTCCCTATAGCCATGGTTTTATATTAATTTATACTAAAATAACATCTGGAACTTCTGGGACTGTCTTGCTTACCACCCAAGTGCTTGCATCACAAAGGGTTCGGTGAACCAATAAAGAGACGGATGTTTATAAGTCTGAAGACTTACATTGACAGAAGGAAATGTAGGTTATCGTAGCCTATATTTCCAGGGTATTTTGTAGTAAAGTTTTGGGTGGAAACGTAAAGGTGACTTGCCCTGTTGGAATGTGGATATCACAGGACACTTAGTACATTGGGTAGGCTTGGTTATGAGTAGTTCCGATTCTAAACGGAAGTGGACAGTTCCTGGACGTTGTTTGCCGAGCCTCATAAAGTAGAGTGCGTAAATTCCGTCCCGGAATTTTGTGACCTTTGCACCGAAAAACTGTGTTAACTCTCCTGCCAGCTTTAAATAGTACGAATATGATTGCTAAGGAAAACTAGATTTGTGTGCGTGTGTTTGCACGCCGTGCGTGCGTGGGTGTGAGCAGAAGTTCTCTTATTGGAGTGGGTGGGGTACGAGTGTGTTGTGACACAATGCTTGTCGCGGGGATTTATACCGACGCACTTTTATTTTTGTCATTACCTCCGTTGTCTCTAATCTGACTCACCTGTTTACACCTGTGTACCTTGTGCTCATCCCAGAAAGTATTTCTCCACGCAAATGTCAGCCGATTGTTATTGGCTTCCCTAACAATAGTACAGTTTGAGTTCGCGTGCAGGTCGTCAGCTGATAAAAAAAGGAGGTCGATGGCGGCCGCACAAGTTCTAGGACCGACTTCGTTACCAAAAAAAAAAAAAAAAATGTAGCGAGGCCACTGTCTCTGTATATATAAACAATTGTGACCAACTTTCTCGGTTTTAATTAAAAAAATTGTCACTGTCTTTCCTTTTCTCGTTCTTTAACGGTCATTGACTCATTTTTGTCCTCTTTTAACAAATAATTGTTATAGTCTCTCTCTCTCTCTTAATACAATCGTCATTCTCTGCCAATAAATAATGCTCATTTGTATTCTCCCTTTTATTATTGAATTGTCATTGTCCCTATCTTTATAACGATTTGTTTTCATCTTTCTTTTCTTTTATCCCTTTCTCTCTAATATTTATTTTTAAAAGCCCACTTAATTTTGTGACCTGCATTATCTTTCGTTTGCGTATGATCCTGCGATTAGCATGTTCAGTATCCCCGCCCTCTTAAGAAAAGGAAACCACTGCAATTTTGTACTCTGGTATGTGTTCGTGTGCACTTGATTCGTGCCTCACTTCGTGTACTTTGTCCCTCTTTGATTGTGATGATTTAGTCAATAGCTGGCGAACGATGATTTACCTGTTCTGCCACCTATATTTATATGGATGTGTTCCTCTTGCTACGAGAATTACAACAGTGTTTATTTAGTGTACTTTCTTCAAGATTTGTGTGAAATTTTGAGACTTAGCAAACTTAAACTCAGCGGCCTGCGCTATGGGGATCGACACATATCAATATCGTCCTGTACCTGGAGGCTTTGTGTTTACCTGTGCTGCTGCTTTCGTGGTTAGACGCGTTTTTTTTTTTTTTTTTTCACAAATCCTGAAACAAGCGCTGCATGGTAGACTGTCACCACCAGCAGTGTCTATTCAAATCAGTTCAAGGTATTTTCCATACAATACATTCAAGATTCGTATTATTTTAAGCAGCTATCTTGCCTGGCTGAGACACAGAGGCATACTTGACAAAATTAAGAATGGAAATAACTGTCCTGAAATGCCATATAGTGGGTATGTGCAAACAAAGCTATGTTTTCACTGATTAAGAAGTGTAAAAAACTTAATTTTCCTCTAGACACTCAAATTGACTTCTTTGATAGTTGTATAAAACCTATTTGGTTGCATGGAAGTAAAATCTGTTTATAGTTTTGTGATAGGCTGCAACTGGAGTTTCTGAAAATGATGTTAAATGTTAAAACTAGCTCACCATCATGTATGGTGTTGGTTGAAGTAAACATTTTTCCTGTGTAAATTTTTGTAAAATGTAGGTTTCTGTGCTTTTGGTATAGGTCATGTTTGGAACATAGCTCTCAAACTAAAAAATTATCTGTTTTTTTCTTCAACTTGTGCAACTTTCTATTTGATAGTCCTGCATGCAAACTATCCTGGTTTAGTTATGTATGCTCATTAGATTTCTTAGGTCTTTCATTCATCTGGAAATTTGGCTGTAGTTTTTCTCCCACTCATTTAAAAAAAATATTGTAACGCAATGCTTAATGGATAGATTTATTCAAAAATGAAAACAAGACATATATACATATACAAGTAAAATCGGCACCACTTACAGTATGTTTGAAGAATATTTTGGCTTAGAAAATTAATTAATAAATTTTTCCCGATGAATATTAAATACAAAAGTATGGCTATTGATACAAGCAAATTTATTTGAATTGCATTATCATTGTATAAGTAAATCTCCATATATTTTTAGCATCATGTATTCATCTATATATTTTGCCATTTTGTCACCATCTGCTGCACATATGAGATTGTCATTGTGTGACTATTATATAATTTTGTGGCTCAAAATGCCCCCTGGGATTATAGCAAATAAATACAAATAAAATAATAAATGTAAACAACCATAATCTGTTCGTGTAGGGAAAAAAACCTGTCCAATTAGAGTTACTTCAAAATCAATGCTAAAATATACTTGAAATGTTTCTGTTTCTGTTTTTTTTTTTCTTTTTCTTTTTTCTTAATTAGTAAAGTTACACGTTTGAAAAATGTTTTCAAGCTCTATTTTTGGAAAGTATGAAAGCGAGCACGGCTGATGTGTGTGTTGCCAGTATACCATCGCCATAACAAAGGCGAGGCATGACTGCATCTAGCGACGTGCACTCGTCTAAAAGGGACGTAGCCGCGGTCTGACTTCAAGCTCTCACATTGCAGTGGTCGCCCTTGCTATCCTATTTGATTGATATCTCTGTATATAATTATATATGCATGATTGTCATGCTTTGATGCATGATTGTATTTATACCATGCGTATTATGCGTGCAGGAATGAAAGTTTGGTGGTGAGCATGATTAAATGCCTGCATTATATATTTTGTATTATAGAAATATGGGCTAGAAAGAAGCCTGAGTCCTTAAAAATATCATTGTCATATTGCATCACTCTGTGACTTAAGGTAAAAGTGAATGGAACGAAGGAGCTCTATTTCAGAGGACGACATATCACACCAGCATCCTCCCGATGACTGCAGCCACCTTGGAAAGGGCCATATGCCATGGGGCAGTGCCGAAGGTCGACTTCGTTGCCTTCACACTTTGCGCCAGTGAAGGTGATAGGACCAGAGCCCAACCCAAATCCTGCACTTGATACAGGTATGGCGTTTTCTCTGAAAGACAATTTTTTGTACCTTAAGTAGCAATGTACAGTTGCAACCGAAGAAGTATGTGTATTGGTGGTGGGTGTAAGGGGGCAAGTTAATGTCCTGAGAGCGATTAAGCGTCGGGTCTGTTGGACAAGTTGGTTTGTAAGTAAAACCATGAATCGATTCAGAAATCAGTTAATGACACCTATCTACACCTTCGTGAGAACTACTTTTCGATGAGTGAGGCGAGAGAGAAAAATGACAAATGACCTCAGCTTCTTTTTTGAGACCTGTTTTACGCGAGCTCACATTTTACATTGAGTGTATATTTTATACATGTGTGTGAGTGTGTGTAAAAGAAAGGAAAGTTTCGAAGAAAGAAATCACTTAGTTGATCTTATTTTCTCATGGTACAAAGCTCATGTCTCACCTGCTGTATCCCAGCATGCTGCAGGCCACGCCAGCATCTTTTGTGTCCCAGTAATCGTCACACACTGTGCCCCATACCTGCCCCACCAGCACCTCCACGCGCCCTTCTAACGGGTTGCTGCCGTTGACAAGTCGGATAAAAGCTGCGAACATGACAAACCAGACATAGGTGAAGTGATCAGTCTGTATGTATCATTCTGCACAGTTAAAAATAATAACAAACAATGTACACTCGTCTGTTTAGTCATTTTCTCGTGTGGTTTAATTGCCTGAGATTAACGTGCATTAGATTTGATTTTCTTGATGATGTAGTGATAATTAAAATAACATATATTATACATAGCATACATAATAAAGATATATCTGAAGACATTGTCCTACACATTGTCAAAGTCAGTGAAAAGGCCCATAGACACCTGGACTAGTCCAGTCTTTTAACAAAAAATGTCTTTCTTATTCTCCCATATTTATCTTTTATCTCTAATAACTGCTTTTATTCTTTTAAATTGCATCCCTTCTTTTCAATAAATGGAAACCAAAGAGTCAGTCGTACAGTTGTTGGATGCAGGCGTGGTGGTGGGCACTGACGGGGTGATGGGGACGCCGCTCCCTCCTTTCAGGCGGTTCTGAATGTCGGCGATGCCTCTTAGGATTTCCACCTGCTGGGCCTTGACCTGCTCCAGCTGGTCGTACACGCGGTCGCGGAATGTGTTCAGGTTGTAGCCCACCTCGTTAATGAGCCTCAAGGCCAGCAACAACTCTCCTTGTTTTGCCAGTTCTTCCTCTTTGACTGCAGGTTCTGTGGTGTTCGTGGCCCTTCGCACGCGTAGAGGTTCGGAAACTGTAATAATCAAAAACATATAGCTGTTCACAAGTAAAAATAACAATAAAACAAATACGCAAGTAAGGAGACATGTTTAAAATCTTTATTTTTTGGTACGCTGCAGTAAAAAATAAATTCATGTCAATCCAATAAAGTTAGAAGCAATTAGAAATGCATATACGAATAATAAACTTTCAGTCAAGAATTTCTATTTTATTTTCATTTATTATTATTCTGTATAATTTTACTACGTGACCCATACTGTTTACAGAAGTTTTATTTCGTTTATTTTCCAAACTAAACAAATTCACATCCCAAATATTTTACCTTTTGTTGTAGACTTTTACTTTTTCTAGCTAGGTTAATGTTTGTTTTATATTGTTAAATTACTCCGCTAAACACTCTGGCTGCTACTTACCACCAATCGTGAGAAGAAGACAGAATACTGCTAAAGTTGCAGTAATTGTGTGGTATGTCTCCATTATGTCGAGAAAGATTGGAATGTTTTGCGTAGAAATCACGTTTCTGCAGCAGGAAAGTTTAAGAAAATAATGTAGACAAAAATCTCGATGAAGTTAAACATCATGTGACCAGAAATACGTTAAACCTAGGGCTATGGAAGACTAGACTGAGACAAAGACATTGATGACAATGATTGGGTGTTAATGATGACGGCTCTGGTCACAGACAGTGAATACGAGAAGGCTGAGGAGAAGCTCGAGGGGGAAAAAAATAAGAGAAGACAAAAAGAGAAAAAAACAAAACCTGTCTGAAACTCTAGCAAGTCAGCAATTATTGTTGCTTACCTTTCCAAAATAGAAGAAGATCCCTAGGAATGATTGTCAGGGTCTCTATGGCTTTATATTAATATATACTATCGTAACATCCGGGACTTCTGGGACTGTCTTGCTTACCACCCAACTGCGTGCGTCACAAAGGGTTCGGTGAACCAATAAAGAGACGGATGTTTATGAGTCTGAAGACTTTTACACTGACATAAAGGAAAGTAGGTTATCGTAGCCTATCCGATGCTACATGGAAGTGGACGTTTGCGGATGTTGTTTGCCGAGCCTCAATAAGTAGAGTGAGTAAATTCCGTCCCGGAATTGTGTGACCTTTGCACCGAAAAAACTGCGTTAACTCTTCTGCCAGCTTTAAATAGTACGAATATGATTGGTAAGGAAAAGTAGATTTGTGTGTGTGTGTGTTTGCACGTCGTGCGTGCGTGGGTGTGAGGAGAAGTTGGGGTGGGTGGGGTACGACTGTGTTGTGACACAATGCTTGTCACGGCGGTTTATGACGACGAACTTTTATTTTTGCCATTACCCCTGTTTTCTATTGCGTATGATCCATTATCTATGCTATCTTGCTATCGGAAACACAGAGGCAAACTTGATAAAATTAAGAATGGAAATAACTGTACTGAAATGCCATATAGTGGGTATGTGCAAGCAAAGCCATGTTTTCACTGATTAAGAAGTGTAAAAAACTTAATTTGCCTCTAGACACTCAAATTGACTTCTTTGATAGTTGTATAAAACCTATGTTGTTGTATGGAAGTGAAAGCTGTTGATATTTTTGTGATAGGCTGCAACTGGAGTTTCTGAAAATGAGGTTAAATGTTTAAACTAGCTCACCATCATGTATGGTGTTGGTTGAAGAAGACATTCTTCCTGTGTAAATTTTTGTAAAATGTAGGTTACTGTGCTTTTTGTATATGGAACATAACTCTGAAACTAAAACATTATCTGTTTTTCTCTTCAATTTGTGCAACTTTCTATTTGATAGCCCTGAAAGTAAACTATCCTGGCTTAGTTATGTATGCTCATTAGATTTCTTAGGTCTTTCCTTCATCTGGAAATTTGGCTGTAGTTTTTCTCCCACTCATTTAAAAAATATTGTAACGCAATGCTTAAAGGATAGATTTATTCAAAAATGGAAACAAGACATATATACTTATACATATACAAGTAAAATCGGCACCACTTACAGTATGTTTGAAGGATATTTTGGTTTAGAGAATTAATTAATAAATTTGTCCCCTGCTCTTAAATAAAATTTAATAAAATTAAAGTTAATCTGAAACAAATTCCACATTCAACAGTTAAGATATAGTGATATATCGAGATATTTAAGAAAATGTCTGTTGTGTATTCTAGATGAGATAAGTGATGAATCTCATTATGTATTTCTGTGTGTTCCCCTTTTGAATAATGTCACCATCTGTTGCACATATGAGATTGTTATTGTGTAATTATTATATAATTTTGTAGCTCAAAATGCCCCCTGCGATTATAGCCAATAAATAAAAATAAAATAAGGTATGTAAACAACCATAACTGGTTCGTGTGAACAAAAATCTGTCCAATTAGAGTTACTTCAAAATCAATGATAAATATACTTGAAACGTTTCTGTTGTTTTGTTTCCTAATTAAAAAAGTTGCACATTTTCAAAAAAATATTTTCAAGCTCTATTTTTGGAAAGTATGAAAGCGTGCGCGGCTGATTGTGTGTGTTGCCAGTACACCATCACCATAACAAAGGCGAGGCATGACTGCATCTAGCGACGTGCACACGTCTAAAAGGGACGTAACCGCGTTCTGACTTCAAGCTCTCACATTGCAGTGGTCGTTCTTGTTATCCTCTTTGATATCTCTGTATATAATTATATATGCATGATTGTAATGCTTTGATGCATGATTGTATTTATACCATGCGTATTATGCGTGCAGAAATGGAAGTCTGGTAGCGATCATGATTAAATGCATAGATTATGTACTATGTATTATATAGAATTGGGCTAGAAGACTTGAGTCTTTAAAAATATCACTCTGTGACTAAAGGACAAAGGTAAAAGTGAATGGAACGAAGGAGCTCTAGTTCAGAGGACGACATATCACACCAGCATCCTCCCGATGACTGCAGCCACCTTGGAAAGGGCTATTGTTCATGGGGCAGTGCCGAAGGTCGACTTCGTTGCCTTCACACTGTGCGCCAGTGAAGGTGATAGGACCAGATCCCGAACCAAATCCTGCACTTGATACAGCTATGGCGTTTCCTCTGAAAGACAATTTTTTGTACCTTAAGCGGCAATGTGCAGTTTCAACCGAAGAAGTATGTGTATTGGTGGTGGAGCTAGGGGGCAAGTTAATGTCCTGAGGGGGACTAATCGTCGGGTCGGTTGGACAAGTTGGTTTGTAAGTAAAACCATGAATCGATTCAGAAATGAGTTAATTGACACTAGTACTCGATCTATACCTGTCTACACCTATCATCTTCGTGAGAACTACTTTTCGATGAGTGAGGCGAGAGAGAAAAAAGACAAATGACCTCAGCTTTTTTCTTGAGACCTGTTTTACTCGAGCTCACATTTTACATTGAGTGTATATTTTATACATGTGTGTGAGTGTGTGTAAAAGAAAGGAAAGGGTTACAAAGCTTATGTCTCACCTGCTGTATCCCAGCATGCTGCAGACCACGCCAGCATCTTTTGTGTCCCAGTAATCGTCACACACTGTGCCCCATACCTGCCCCACCAGCACCTCCACGCGCCCTTCTAACGGGTTGCTGCCGTTGACAAGTCGGATAAAAGCTGTGAACCAGAAAAACTAGACATAGGTGAAGTAATCAGTTCGTATGTATCATTCTTCGCAGTTAACAAAATGCCTTTCTTATCCTCTCATATTGATCTTTTAGCTCTAACAACTGTTTTTATTCTTTTAAACTGCATCCCTCCTTTTCAATAAACGGAAATCATAGAGTCAGTCGTACAGTTGTTGGATGCCGGCGTGGTGGTGGGAACTGATGGGATGGTGGGGACGCCGCTCCCTCCTTTCAGGCGGTTCTGAATGTCGGCGATGCCTCTTAGGATTTCCACCTGCTGGGCCTTGACCTGCTCCACCTCGCCGTACACGCGGTCGCGGAATGTGTCCAGGTGGAAGCCCACCTCGTTAATGAGCCTCAAAGCCAACAGCATCCCTCGTTGTGTCGCCAGTTCTTCCCCTTTGACTGCAGTGTCTGAGGCGTTTGCGTCCCTTCGCACGCGCTGAGGTTCCGAAACTGTAATGAATATGATGATGATGATAATGATGATGATAATGATGATGATGATGATTATGAAGATGATGATGACAAAAGAAATAAGGGGATACATATTTAAAATTTATTTTTTTGCACAAAATTCATGTCATTCAACAGTAAAGAAACAGAAATGCATATACTATCAAAATGATTCAGTCAAGAATTTATTTTATTATTATTTTTTATTAATTAATATTTTATATTATTTTACAAGTGATCCACACTGTCTTCAGCAGTTTTTGCTTTTTCCATTTTGCCACAGCGAACAAATAATCCATATCCCAAATATTTTAATCTTTTTTGGTCGACTTACCTTTCGTATGTTACTTTTGAAGAAGAGTTTTGTTTGTAATGGTCAAATTACTCTTCTAAACAATTTGCCTGCTACTTACCAGCAATCGTTAGAAGAAGACACAAAACTGCTGAAGCTGTGGTTGTAGTATGGTATAACTCCATTATGCTTAGATCGATTTGACTGTTCCACGTAAAAATCACGTTTCTACAAAGGGAAAGTTGGAGAATATAACGTAGTTTAAAATATGGAGACACACTTCGTGACAGCAGAAATTCTTAAAATTGGTAACATTGTAAACTGAAGATTGCTGATGGTTTTGGTGACAGTGAATATGAAAAAGCAGAGAAGACATATGAAAACAAAGAGAACACAATTCAGAAAAGCTCTGATGCTCAGGCCTGAAGAAAACAGAATGAGCAAAGCACAAATTATTGTTGCCTACTTTTTCAAAGGAGAAGAAAGTCCCTTGACCGGTTGAAATATGGACTGGTCACACGAGGACAGAGTGGGCTGAGCTTGGCGAAGCTGTTAGGAGTAGTTCCAACGCTGGACTGAAGCTGACAGTTCCCGGATGTTGTTTGTCAAGAAGCGCTGAGCATCCTGAATAAATTCCGTCCCGGAACCTTCGCTCGACATATAGCCTTTCCACCATGTGACATGTGACAGGTCACTTCCGTAAAGACCTTTCTTCTAATCTAGAATATCAGCGAATGGTCATTAGCGTAACATATAGTTAAATACTGTCCTGCCATATGAGCAAATAGTCTCTCACAGAAGATTACTTCGTTTTTGTTTTTTGTTTTTTGTGTGTACTGTTTCAGAATAATTAATAAATGATCCTCTTAATGGATCGAATGGTTAAAGTCAAGACATAAACTTTATTAGAATACGAGCGAATGGAACGTCTGACAACACATTAAATCGTTAAATTCAATACATACACTGTCCTAGCATATGAGCGAATGATCATCTCAGTCAATCGCATCGTTAAATTTTAAAAAAGTGCTGTCCTTACTTAGTAGTGAACGAATTGTCGTCGTTCTAGTTTTTCTAAAGATTTGTCATAGTTTTTATCTTTTTTCTTTCCTTCTTACTACTTTAATTTCATGGAGAGGGGTGTGTTGTGACACAATGCTTGTGACAGCGGTTTATGCCGAAGCACTTTTATTTTTGCCATTACCTCCGTTGTCTCTAATCTGACTCACCTGTTTACACCTGTGTATCTTGTGCTCGTACCTGAAAGTATTTCTCCACGCAAATGTCAGCCGATTGTTATTGGTTCCTTAACAATAGTAGTTTGAGTTTGCGTGCAGCTCGTCGGCTGATAAAATTAGGAGGTCGGTGGTGGCCACACAAGTTCTAGGACCGACCTCATTTTTAAAAAAAAAGGTAGCTAGGCCACTCTCTCTGTACATGTAAACAATTGTGACCAACTCTCTCGGTTTTAATAAAGAATTGCCACATGTCTTTCTTTTTCTCGTTCTTTAACAGTCATTGTCATCCTCTTTTCACAAATAATTATTGTATTCTCTCTCTTTTTCTATCTCTCTTTTAATACAATCGTCATTTTCTGTCAATAAAGAATTTTCATTTGTATTCTCCCTTTTATTTTTGAATTAAGGTAAGGGATGAATCTCATGTTTCTGTGTGTTGTCCCTTTGTTAATTTTTTTCATGGAAAGCCCTGCTCCCTGTATATTTTGTGCATTATCCAAATGAATTTAAATTTCACCAGCTAATGAATGTTAAATCCAAAAAATATGCTTGTTAATATAAGCAAATTTATTTGAATTGCATTATTACTGTATAAGTAAATCTACATATATTTTTAGCATCATGTATTCATCTATATATTTTACCATATTGTCACCATCTCCTCCATATATGAGATTGTTATTGTGTGATTATTATATGATATTATAGCTCAAAATGCATCCTGGAATTATAACCAATAAATAAAAATAAAATAAGTTATGTAAGCAACCATAATCTGTTCGTGTGGACAAAACAAAATGTCCAATTAGAGTTACTTCAAAATCAATGCTAAAATATATACTTGAAATGTTTCTGTTGTTTTTTTTTCCTAAATTAGAAAAGTTGCACGTTTAAAAAATGTTTTCAAGCTCTATTTTTGGAAAGTATGAAAGCGTGCGCGGCTGATTGTGTGTGTTGCCAGTACACCATCACCATAACAAAGGCGAGGCATGACTGCATCTAGCGACGTGTACACGTCTAAAAGGGACGTAACCGCGGTCTGACTTCAAGCTCTCACATTGCAGTGGTCGCCCTTGCAATCCTCTTTGGAATCTGTGTATATATACATGATTGTCATGATTTGATGCATGGTTGCGTATTATGCATGAAAGAATGGAAGTTTGGTGGCGATCATGATTAAAAATGGTTGCATTATATATTATGTTTTATCATATAAAATTGGGCCAGAAGCCTGAGTCATTTATAATATCATATCATATTGTATCACTCTGTGACTTAAGGTAAAAGTGAATGGAACGAAGATGTTCTAGCTCAGAGGACGACATATCACACCAGCATCCTGCGAATGACCGCAGGGACCTTGGAAAGGGCTATATAACATGGGGCAGAGCCAAAGGTCGACTTCGTTGCCTTGACATAGTAGTCCAGTGAAGATGACAGGACCAGAACCCGACCCAAATCCTGCACTTGATACAGCCACGGTTTTTTTTCTGAAACACAGTTTTGTTTTTTTTTTACCTTAATTGGCAATGTACAGTTGCAACAGAAGAAGTCTGTGTATTGGTGGTGGGGGAAGGGGGCAAGTTAATGTCCTGAGAGCGATTAATCATCGGGTCGGTTGGACAAGTTGGTTTGAGATGTCTGGGCACTTTTTTCTGTAAGTGAAACCATGAATCGATTCAGAAATCAGTTAATTGACAACAGTAGTGCTAATCAGAAGTCGATCAACATCTGTCTACACCTATCACCTTCGTGAGAACTACTTTTCGATGAGTGAGATGAGAGAAAAAAGACAAATGACCTCAGCTTCTTTTTTGTGACCTGTTTGACGCGAGCTCACATTTTACATTGAGTGTATATTTTATACATGTGTGTGTATGTGTGTAAAAGAAAGGAAAGTTTTGAAGAAAGAAATCAGTTAGTTGATCTTAGTTGATTTTGTCATGGTAGAAAGCTCATGTCTCACCTGCTGTATCCCAGCATGCTGCAGACCACGCCAGCTTCATTTCTGTCCCATCTAAGGTCACACACTGTGCCCCATACCTGCCCAACCAGCACCTCCACGCGCCCTTCTAACGGGTTGCTGCCGTTGACAAGTCGGATAAAAGCTGCGAACATGACAAACCAGACGTAGGTGAAGTAATCAGTTCGTATGTATCATTCTTCGAAGTTAAATATAATAACAAACAACGTACACACGTCTGTTTAGTCATTTTCTCGTGTGGTTTGATTGCCTGAGATTAACGTGCATTAGATTTGATTTTCTTGTTGATGTAATATTTAATATAACAGATCCTATTTAGTAAAGATATAACTGAAGGTATTGTCCAACACATTGTTAAGTCAACGAAAAGGCCTATAGTCGATTAATCCAGTCTTTTCACAGAAATGTCTTTCTTATTCTCCCAGATTTATGTTTTAGCTCTAACAACTGTTTTTATTCCTTTAAACTGCATCCCTCCTGTTCAATAAACGGAAACCAAAGAGTCAGTCGTACAGTTGCTGGATGAAGGCGTGGTGGTGGGAACTGTTGGGATGGTGGGGACGCCGCTCCCTCCTTTCAGGCGGTTCTGAATGTCAGCGATGCCTGTTAGGATTTCCACCTGCTGTGTCTTGACCTGCTCCAGCTCGCCGTACACGCGGTCGCGGAATGCGTCCAGTTGGAAGCTCACCTGGCTAATGAGCCTCAATACCAGCAACAACTCTCGTTGTGTCGCCAGTTCTTCCCCTGTGACTGAAGGTTCTATGACGTTTGTGTCCCCTCGCACGCGCAGAGGTTCCGAAACTGTAATGATGATGACGATGACGACATCAGAAATAAGGGGAAACATATTTAATTTTTTCGCACAAAATTTATGTCAATCAATAGGAAAGAAACAGAAATACATATACATATACTACCAGAATCTTTCAGTCAAGAATTTTAACATTACTTTTAATCAATTAATATTTTGTATTATTTTACAAGTGATCCACACTGTCTTGAGCAGTTTTTGTTTTTTCCATTTTTCCACAGCGAACAAATAATCCACCTCCCAAATATTTTAACCTTTTGGTAGCTTACCTTTCGTAGGTTACTTTTGAAGAAGAACTTTGTTTGAAATGGTCAAATTACTCTTCTAAACAATTTGTCTTCTACTTACCTGCAATCGTTAGAAGAAGACACAACACTGCTAAAGCTGTAATTGTAGTATGGTATATCTCCATCATGTCGAGAAATATTTGACTGTGTGTCGTAAAAATCCCGTTTCTGCGAAAGTTTTGAAGACATAGGAAAACAAAGAGAACACAATTCAGAAAAGCTCTGATACTCAGGCCTAAAGGAAACAGAATGAGCAAAGCAGAAGTTATTGTTGCCTACTTTTTCGTAGGAGAAGAAAGTCCCTTGACCGGTTGAAATTTGGACCGGTCACACGAGAACAGAGTGGGCTGAGCTTGGCGAAGCTGTTAGGAGTAGTTCTAACGCTGGACTGAAGCTGACAGTTCCCGGATGTTGTTTGTCGAGAAGCGCAAAGCATCTTAAGGACGTAAACTCCGTCCCGGCATCACGATTTGAACCTTTGATCGAGATAGAATTTCCACCATGTGACAGACCTTTCTTCTAGAATATCAGCGAACGGTGATTACCTTAACATATCGTTAAATTCAATACATATGATGTCCTGCCATGTGAGAAAATAACCTCTCACAGCAGATGACTTCGTTTGTTTATGTACTGTCCTAGAATAATGAATAAATGATCATGTTAACGGATCAAATCGTTAAAGTCAAGACATAAACTTTATTAGAATACGAGCGAAAGGAACGGCTGACAACATATTAAATCGTGTAATTCAATACATACACTGTCCCAACATATGAGCGAATGATCGTCTGAGTAGGATTTGTGAGGAAAATTAATTTAGCATATGGGTGTGTCTGTGTGTTAGCGCGTGTGTGTGAGTTGAAGTTTTCTCAGGTTGAATGTGTTGTCACACAATCATTGTTACATCGCCTTATCTTGGAGGCAATATCGTCATGCCATTTTTTTCTCTATGTGCCTCTGTCAATGGAAAAAATTCTTTTAATAACGAATTGTCATCGTTCTAGTTTTTCTAAAGATTTCTCATTGTTTTTCTCTCCTTTTTCTTTCTTTCCTTTTTCCTCTTTAATTCAGAGTTGTGAAACTCTGTGAATTTTGTGACCCGCATTAACTTTTGTTTACCATGACCCTGTGATTAGCATGTGCACTCTCCCCAACATTCCCCCGCTACGGATTAGGAAGGTGAGACCACTGTACTCTCGTCTATATGCACGTGCACTGACTCAAGCCTCATTTGCATACAGTGTCTTTTCCCTGATTGCACTGATTGAGTTAATAGCTGTCGAACGTGTGGTTAATGATGTTTTAATCGAGTTATAATAAAGATCATCTTTGATATTAGACATGAAGCTGTGGAAGCGGGAAGTGGTAAATATGCTACAACATTGATATCAACGTTGTCTTTGCTGTTATTATATCAATAGCACTCTCAGTCTCTCTACTTCTATCTCCTTTTCTTTACAAATTTTGCTTATTGCATATATATATATATTTTAAATATTTAATTTCGTTGTTGTGGTGGTGGTAATGCTGCTGGTGTGTTTTGAAAGGAAAAAAGCTTCTACCAAAAGGCGATTTCGAACTGTTAGGGGATGGGGATCTTCAGTTTTCTTTCTCTTCTACGTATTAATTTTTTCTGCCGAATTCTTCTTTAAATTGAAGCAGCTGTCTGTCAGTAGCAAAGTGCGATAGTCTATCCAGCTAAATGCCATTCTCCCACACTTTGTCCACAGCAGCACGTGACCGGTTTCTGTTAATTCCTCATCTTGTGACCTCTTCTTTCGGAGATAATTACCATGCCATCTGAATCATTTATTCCTAAACCTGTAATATCCTTTACACATTCGTGGTCCTTCGGGTTTTGAAAACTTGTTTCACGAATATTCGGAGTGAAAGTTGGTAGATTAGGTGTATCTTACTCCATTTTACATCCTAGCTTCATCTTGTCCATGTGTCTAGTCTCTGGGAGGTGCAATGGTTACTTCCTGTCACTAGTACAGTGAGGATTAGATGTCCTAGGTTCAGATCTTGTCTCGGGCAAACTGTTCTTTTTCTGCCTTTGACATCTGTTCACAGGGGTAGCTGCCTTTGTTGCTGGCTCGGTGCAAAACACCAATCGTCCTCGTCTACTACAGTCTCTATCTCTCTTCACACTCACACCCTTACCAATACCCATATATATATATACCTTAACATCAATATAAATAATAAAACAAAAGTGTATAACCCCAACACTTTATTTTCATGCAGTTGAACGATTTTCGAAAGTTTTTCAAATACTTACACCAGAGAAAGCTCAAGAAAGTCTCTTTATCAGGCTTCTAAAAGTCTGCTCTACTCTAGATATCTGACAAAGTGACTGAATATTGAAGCTAAAGTAATATCCACATACACCTCCGACGTCATCGGGGTCAGCACCATCCGGGTGTCCACGCCCCACCCCAGCGCTGCGGCCTACCCGCGCGAAGAGTACGAGGCCGTAGCGAGGGGGTCACGAGGCGTCTGTAGCCGTCCAGCTTCCGCACCATGGAGGCGTACACGCTGCTGACGTCGGCGCGAGAGCTGATGTCGTTCCTCTCCGTCGGGTCGGCATTGAGGTCGTACAGACTGTACTCCTTTCTCCCTGGTCTCGGCTCCGCGGGTGCGTTCACCCCAGGTGGCGGATTGTACCAGCCCCCTAAGACACACGGAATGTAAGTAGATGTATATATATATTCACATATTTCCAAATAGGGTTCTTCATGACTTCTAAAAAAATGAATATTGTGTTTAAGGTAACATATTTATCTCTCTCTCTCACACATACACACGCACGCTCTCTTTTATTATCTCAACCACTAACGCAAGTTCATACCGGGGTTGCCCGGGTATTTCCACGTCAACTTGTAATTTTGGAAGCGGAGAGCAGCACGGTCCTTGACATCATTGATGTCGTAGACAAACTCCTGCCGAGGGCTGACTTCATTGCGGGAGATGCTGCCCCAAAGGTCAAGGCCGTCAATATTCTCGGGGAGATTCCTGCCACCAGCTGCTCGCACCAAAGTCGGGTACCTGCGCATGTGCATCTTACGTGTCGGTAAGATCAAACACTATAAAAACTACACCTCCAATAAAAACAAAACAAAGCGAATTCTGCAAAAGTGGATGTCACATTGTGATTGGTATTGATGGCTGGCAATGTTGTGGATGGTGTACCAACGTGACGTAGTACACTTTTACCAGCAGTCGTTGATTACAGGTGCTAATCGTAGGGGATAATTAATTAAGGGATGGGTTTTGGAAGCTGAAATTTACAGGTTAGGTTTATATTGCCTGTATCTACCTATATCGGAAAAAAACCAAACAAACAAACAAACAAAGCAAAAAAACAAAAAAACAAAAAATAAAAAAAAAAAACAAAACAAAAACGCAAACCATTCAGGATGGTTTTTAAATCTCAGCTTAAAATAAAAAGTACTGCTTTTGCCTTGTATTCACAAGAATTCCAGGAAGAATAGGAATGGCAGATTATCAAAGCTTCTTCAAAATTTCTCAAAATAAAAAAAATCGTAGCATACCAGTCAACAGCGTGGACAAGACCATTGTAGGATGTGTTGCCCCTCAGCAGTGTGTTGCTGTGTAGGAAACTTGTGACTTTGGTTCCTCCTTCCCACAGAGTCAGCTTGCTCCCCCTCAGCGGCCAGTTGCTGGAGCCAGTGTTCACAGGCCCGCCGTTGTCCGAGGTGAAGAAGATGAGCAGGTTGTCCATGTAACCCAGCTCTTCCAGCACGCGCGTGATGTTACCGATGCCCTCGTCCATGGCCGCCCCCATTCCACAATGCAACTTCCGGTCTTCAGATGTGGTGACGCCAGAGCAGAAATTGTTGACGTAGTGCTCAGGCACTTCAAGTGGCCCATGAACGGCCTGATAAGCCAGGTAGATGAAGAGAGGCTGTGAGCGGTTGTGGGTCCTAAGGATGTCGATGGTTCTCTGTGTGTACAGGTGTGTGGAGTAGGTGCCATTGGCGGACCACACCGGTCTGTCGTTGAAGACCAGGTCGTAGCCGTTCCAGTGTCCAGTGTGGGTGAAGTAGTCGGAGTAGCCGTTGTACATGCCGTAGAAGGAGTCGAACCCTCGTCGTGTGGGTGTCATGTCCCAGCGACAGAAACCCAGGTGCCACTTGCCCACCATGTGAGTGGCGTAACCGACCTCCTTCAGACTCTGCTGCAACATCTTCTTGTCCAGCGGCACGGAGATGTTCTCCAGGGCGCTGAACACGGAGTCTTGAATGCCCATACGAAACGGGTAGATGCCTGTGAGGAAAGCAGCACGAGAAGGGGTGCACGTGGGCTGTGCATACGCGTTAGTCAGCTCCACCCCTTCAGCCTTCAAGCGATCCAGATTTGGAGTGTACATGGAGCGATCCCTCCACCCGACATCGGCCCAGCCGAGGTCATCGGAGACGATCATCATGATGTGAGGAGGCGACGTGGTCATCGACAACGACATTAGTGTCGAAAGGAAAAACGCTTGAAGTAGCATGCTACCGACCGTCTCTACCACAGGCTACCTCTGGTGTACTCTGGTGAAATAAAACAAGATAAACAAAAGATATATACAGGATAGAGTACTTTCTTCGGGGTCATTGTCAAGGCTGGCACTGTGATGACTTAAACCAGAAAGCGGAAAAATAAGGGAATTTTTTTTTTTGGTGGGGAGGAAGGGGATGCAATGCATTTTTAATTTACCCCCATCTTTTATCGTCAACATCTTGAAAGCCACAATATTAGGTTAAGCGAATATTTTCAAAAAACAGCTTAAAGTACGAGACCCCTTAATAGCAATACTAAGTGATCCGCTTGAATGATCAAAGTATTTGCCAGCGGACCTTCAGGGGCGAATCTGATGACAGAGTTGTTATTGTTTGCTTTTTATTCAAGCTCCAGCGTAAACAACTTTTCGATGTCAACTCCGACATGAGTTGTGTTTCCTTCATGTGTCTTCACAGACATGGTAAGGACACTCTTTACACAATAAGACAATAAGTAAAAATATTAGTCATCGTTTTTCTTGATCTACATCGGTTCTAATTGTATTATTTTTGAAAACTGTCGATCTGCTATATGAATGCTGTTAGTCGAGATCAAACTCTCAAGGGCAGTAACAATAATGATGATGTTTTAATTCTCTGGAACACTGACAGGAAGTTGTTATAAACTATTTTCTTTTGGACTCAAAAAATATTGTTGCGAATGAAACAAAGCTTGATCCTGTATCAGAAATTATGACCAGATACTGAGTAATAAAGTCGTTTCCCGAGGGTATATAGATATATCTCCCGAATATTAGAAAAAAAAGATGTCGCCTCTAAAGGAGAGAAGTCGTAAACACTCGCGCTGCCTCTTGGGGACAAGACCAGGCCCCTTCTATCTTGCCAATTCTTGGATCAGCATTTTTTTTTCTTTCTAGGATAAGGGCCAAATACTGCACTGAAATTAATAAGCGGAATCTATATAAAAATCATAAAAATTCAAAAAGAAATTTGTAAAACTAGCTTTTATACACTTATTTGAAATTTTTTTGATTTTTTTACAAACTGTGATGACTGCACATTGCTAGGGAAAATCAGCCTCAGATCCCCCATCATCAGTGTCTCTGAGAAGTCAAGCGCTAGGTGGTGACCGTTAATTATATCGTCTTTCTATTCCATTCTATTATTTTCTAAACTACAATTTTGTTAAGAAAAAAATGACTCGTTATTCATTTAATACGTGCGGTTGGCCTGATGAAAAAGCACGTTGGTAATGATAGTAATTATTTTTTTTTAAAAGAAAGTCCCCAAACAACAGTCTGGTACATTGGTACCTGTCTGACACACCGACACCTTCACACAGTGGTACCTACCTGCAGGTGCTTGCTCTCAAAGTCCGGGGAGATATGGCCGAGGACCAGCCAACTCGACCGTCTTCACAAGCTGAATGCTAACCATACCTCGCACTGTTTTTGTCTCTATATGTCAACCACTCCACCTCTTAAAATGTCATGGCTTCCACGTTAATAATTTATTCGACTGTAATGTGTCAGCTGTTGTATAAAATTATATCCCAGGCCCACTTTCTCCGCCTCGCAACTTCCTATCTCCACTACCCACCCCTTTCTGTCCCCCTCCCTACAACATATCTCTCTGTCTGTCTCTCACACACTCACACATTAAATTAATGTATCCTTGTTAAAACTTAGCCTCTCGGCTGTCAGAAGCTATCTGCAGTTACTTATTCAGGCCAGGAGAAAATAAACCCTGGGGATTTACTTCTGCTTAAGCGGGTATTACATAATAAAGAATTTTCATTGCAGTTTTCATTGTCCTTATACACGTACTCTGAAGACTAAAGACAATCTGGAGATATTCAGTATTGTTTATACGACCATTAAAATAGCTATTACCTATCTAAAGCTAAAAAGGTGTTTTATGGAATAGGATGTGCCGTTCTATCCAAAAAAATGTGCTTCTAATAATTCTTTTAAACAACAATGAGTGCTCGTCTTTGATCGCCCCAGGGCCGCAACCACACCCAGACATCGGACCAGGTACTGGGGTCCTTTCCAAGTTGGGAGCATGTCATGCCAGCTGTCTTCGTCTCTCTGTTGACTCTCCATGTCTGTCTGGGTCTCCCAACCCTGGGCCTCCCCTGTGAGTTCCAGTCCAAAGCTTGTCTTGTTAAATTGTTGGTCGGCTTTCACAAGGCGTGATCGATAAAAAAAATCACTTGTCGTCCCTGGGTGGGCTTGAACCACCAACCTTTCGGTTAACAGCCGAACGCGCTAACCGATTGCGCCACAGAGACTACTTACTTTCCGTAGTTATCAGAACACAGATATTTGACCTCAGGACAATGTGATACAAATCTCCAAAACCAGAGCTAGCATTTCTGTCTCAGACCAAGTTATTGACACACACATTCTAGATACGAGAATATACTGAGAATTACCAGGAATTTAGAAACAGAAATATCTTCGGCCAAACGAGGACTATCACGAGAAAAGATCACCATGAAAAATTTCTCTGTACAGTAATGATGATTTATATAGCTTTACCCTAGAAGTTTCTCCTACAAAATTGCAAATAATTTTGTCTGGTTTTACCTTCTGATGATTATTATTGAGTGTTGTAGTAAAATTTCAAGGTGTACAAGAGCACAGCATTTTTTTTTTTCAAAAGTCTGGGCTGAGCACAGCACAATAATATGCTCCACAATTTCCCAGTATTAACTTGACAACTCCTCAAAATTTGAATGAATAATCTCTACCCTTTCTTAATTCATTTAAGCCTACCTTCATCACCATCACAGAAAAACATGTTTACTACAAAGAATTGTATTAACATCGCGCATGTGTTCAATCAAACATGGAGACTTGTTTATAAAATAATACTCGTGAAATACGCAAATCCTGCCTGCCCACGTGGTCCTCAAAGTTCTACAAACCAGTTGAGAAAGTGGGTAAGTGAGACTGTTCCCCGTGTCTCTGTTTTCCTCCCTACTGTCAGTGATAAACAAACAAGTCAGACCACAACAGACACGCTCTAGGTACTCCACACTCACATCCTGTTTCATTCAGATTTTCATACCTCAGTCGCAAAAATAACCAATCTTTAAACTTGGAAGGTTGACAACACAAAGAGAAATAATGGCCACTTCAATGTGTACTCTAAACAGGAAAACAAGATTGTAAATAAAAACTCTTTGCGGTCTGTCGAGAAATTTGTTGCTCCTAACAAACCGTGAATACGATAATCACAGCAATGTCATCTCACAGTTTTTCTTCCACAAACCTACTGAAATATTTATATAAAATTTCCCTAAGAAAAAATCCAGGAGTAAATTAATCTATGTTCACCCACTTCCGCTTATTTAAACAGGCCACTCCTTCTTACATTATTTATCTGTGGGTGCAAATTCACCGGGGAGAAAAATGAACCAGGGGACAGTCTTTCCTAAACGCAGGTATAAATAGGAAAGAGAAAAGCTGGTGGGAAGGGTGAGTGGGTATCAAAGATATTACTTGATAGAATAATAAACTAACAGGATATTAAGAAAGGATAAAACATCGTTGGTTGGTCAGTTTGGCAAGAGAGAGTGGGAGGAAGGCTCTTTATTTATTCAGCTCCTGCGTTGGTAGTTCTTATTGGAATCGCAAGCTTCTGACAGACCAACAGACACACCAGGTGGGTAGGTATATCTAGCTACCCGGACATTATTACTACATGTTGTTAAGAGTAAGTTTTGTTGAAGTTCTGTTTGTAAAATATATGTTTGTCAGTGAATCCACTGCACATCTATGCTCATTTATACAAAAAACTTAGTTCAATCCAGAGTTTACTTCTTCTCTTAAAATTCATCTATACAAGTTTAAGATAGATAATCTACCCTGATGTTCTAATGTATTTTTTTTCTCCAGACAGCAGCTCGTGAGTTCGGCATGACAGTTCAATCATTTTTCATCTTCATGGTTCTGTCGTCGTTGACGACAGCATCTCCTCCCCACATACTCTTCATGGTTTCCGATGACCTAGGGTGGGCTGACGTCGGGTGGAGAGATCCTTCCATGTACACTCCAAACCTGGATCGTCTGATGGCGGAAGGGGTGGAGCTGACCAACGAGTATACACAACCGTCCTGCACCCCTTCAAGAGCTGCTATGTTAACGGGTATCTACCCGTTTCGGATGGGAATTCAAAATTCCGTGTTTCAGACTCTCCAGAACATCTCCGTGCCGTTAGACAAGAAGATGTTGCCGCAGAGTCTGAAGGAGCTCGGTTACACCACTCACATGGTGGGCAAGTGGCATCTGGGCTTCTGTCGCTGGGACATGACACCCACACGACGAGGGTTCGACTCCTTCTACGGCATGTACAACGGCTACGCCGACTACTTCACCCACACTGGACACTGGGGCGGCTACGACCTGGTCTTCAACGACAGACCGGTTTGGTCCGCCAATGGCACCTACTCCACACACCTGTACACTCAGAGAACCATCGACATCCTTAGGACCCACAACCGCTCACAGCCTCTCTTCATCTACCTGTCCTATCAGGCAGTTCACGGCCCACACCAAGTGCCTGAGCACTACGTCAACAAATTCTGCGCGAACGTCACTGCGTCTGAAGACCGGAAGTTGCGTTGTGGGATGGGGGCGGCCATGGACGAGGGCATCGGTAACATCACGCGCGTGCTGGAAGAGCTTGGCTACATGGACAACCTGCTCATCTTCTTCACCTCGGACAATGGAGGGCCCGTCATGAATGGCTCCAGCAACTGGCCGCTGAGGGGGAGCAAGCTGACTCTGTGGGAAGGAGGAACCAAAGTCACAAGTTTCCTACACAGCAAGACTCTGCTGAGGCCAAACTCTTCATACAGCGGACTTGTCCATGCTGTTGACTGGTAAGTTTTGTGTCCCACTTAGAAAATGAATCTTATCATTTCAATAAAAACTACTCTTGTTTAGTAAATAAAAATAATTTCTAACACGTGTGACAATAAAACCATCACCATATTTTATTACTACATACACTAAAGACAGTTCCCTGAGCTTGGATGGATATTACTGGCGAAAGTATCTATTAAATTATGCTTTTACAGTATTGAAACGGTGTCAAATATCAAAATATCTTCTGAGTATGATGATGATGATTCTACTTCTCAAACATATCTCATTAACTCTTTATATTTATATAAGAGAGTTTCAGGTGTTAGATGTATGATATTTAACTAATTCAAAGTAGCTGGAACTTAAAGAAACAAGAATAAATAAATATCTCTTCAAATAGATCGTGATTTTTACCTGGCAAAAACAGGTACCCGACCCTTGTACGGCTGGCCGGTGGCAACGCAACAATTCCTGATATAGATGGCATTGACCTTTGGGACAGCATCTCAACCAATAAAGTCAGCCCACGGCAGGAGTTTGTCTACGACATCAATGACGTCAAAAACCGATCTGCAATCCGTTACAAAAATTACAAGCTGACCTGGAGGAACCCAGGCTATCCAGGTATGTGAGTGTGTGTGTGAGAGAGAGAGAGAAGAAGAGAGATGCAGGAGGAACCGTTTATGAATGTTAGTGACTATAAAAGAACTGAACAAATAAGATACAAATATTTGTTTCCATATATTTCTCTGTCTGACCGTGTCTACGTTGCGTGCTGTAGGTGGCTGGTACAACCCCCCACCAGGTGTACAGGAGCCTCCGCTGTCGAACTACACCAAGCTGTACAGACTGTATGACCTGGAGGTCGACCCGACAGAGACGACGGACATCAGCCCTCGGGAAGACATGAAGAAAGTCTTCCTGTACATGAAGAACAAACTGGACCACCTGAGACTCAACATGTCCCCGTCACTGCAGGTGACGAACGTAGCGGCCGGAAAGCCGCAGTACTGGGGTGGGGCCTGGACACCCGGATGGTGCTGACTGGAGGCAATCACACGCAGGAACAACCGTACTTCGGGATTCTTAGACATCTGATTAAGCAAACTCATTTAAATTTTAAGTTTGCCATTAATGCGAATGTGAATTATTATATCATTAAAAGGTCTGGTTACCACCAGCCTGCCGTCTAATGTTTAGGAACCTCTCTCTCTGCCAAGTGACTCGGAAATTCTGGAAAATGCCTATCCTTTAATTCTTTGGACACATTAAAAAAACTACAACTATTACAATTAACAAATCTCTAATCAAGTGGATCTCTAATCTACTGTCCTTATTTTACTTAACGGAAAGAAAAGAGTTCGCATCAATTGTTGGCCCTCGTTCTTTGAACAGAGCTGTGAGAATGTCCCATTTGTGAACCATATTGGTTTATGGTGTTTTGGAGAAATTTTTTTACATTTTTAAACTAGTACTTTGATATAAACTGAGAATTATCGAAACTAAGCTAAAACTGCAATTTGTTTTAATAATTGCATCAATCATCAACCATCAATCCTTATCATTCACAAATTGATGAAAAAATATGTACTTCTCGTGATCAGTCAGCTCAAAATAGGCAGAAAATATTGAAAGGTGACAGATAGGTTAACCACGAGTTGCATGTGATGAGTTTTACTGAAACGAAAAAAAAAAAAACATCTCTCAACTTTTATTAATGATATACACGTTGGAGAGTGGCAGGTGTTTGCTTTGTTGGGTTCAAAACTAGGGATGCAGTTTTCAATTTACTGTTCCTGATTTTCATTCGTTTTTAATGTGATATATGAGAGACTGTCTTCTCTGCTTCCTCTGCTAGCTTACTCAGTTTGGTTTGTGCGTGTTGTTGCCGATGAGATAGGAGACTAATGTCATCTGCAAAGTCCAGGTCCACTAGCTGTTTGGTGAAGGTCCACTGGATATTGGTGTTGTTGTCTTGGGTTGTCTTTCGCATAATCCAGTCTTTGACCATCAGATATGAGATAAATTGCTTCTCAGTGGGCTTCATAGAGGATGTACAATTTTTTTTATGGATTTTGTTATACAGCAGTAACGACTGATTCACAGCATCTGTTTGGTCTGACAAGTGACTGGTCATGACACTTATAGTATGGACAATGTTCACGGATAGAAAAGTGAGTTTGCCGTTGTGAATAACTTGGCAGGACGAGTCTTCGTTTATCCCCTGATTAATGTTTATGAGATTAGGCGGAGTGCCATAGTGGATCATCAGCCTCCAGATGACGCCACAGCGTCAAATGCCTTCTCAAAGTCCACAAAAGTTATATATAGGGATGACTGCCACTCGATAGATTGCTCAATGATGATATGAAGGGTGGCAATGTGGTCGACCTTTCCTGGAAAAACCCTGCTTGTTCTGGTGTCAGTCACTTGTCTAGAGAAGCTCTCGTTCTAACTCACATCCCAATCCCACTCCAACATACATTCTACTTCAAAATAATTCTAGAAATACAGGTTACAGATTTTACAAAGATTTTCAAATACCACACCTAGCTATGATACATAAAATTAAGTTTTAAAGAATACTTTTGTGACAATTATATGAAGAACATAATTTCAATGTTTTAAATATTTGTAATACAGTTAGTTAATATTTTTGTTTACAGGATGCGTTTGCAACGTGTACTTTTGTTCAAATGTTATGTTTCCTAAAAAAAATTTGTTTCCAAAATGTTTGAGTTTTAAAATATGTCTTTGGAAAATGTTTGTAAAATTTTTCGTCTAAACATTATTATAAACATTTTAGCGTTTGCGAAACGTTTAAAAATGTATATACAACACCCACACACACGCGCACACACGTTCTATATCTATGAATCATATCTATGAATCACATATCTACGAATACATTGACAATAAGCACGCTTTTTTTGCGAATTTACTGTGATTTTTATTTATTTGCGGTCTGACAATGTAACGGTAGGTCTTCCTGTAGATGCGTCGTTGCTACTCGTACGCATGCGTAGACTGCCGGAAGACCTCATGTTCAGCACCATCCGGTTCTCCAAGCCCCACCCCAGTACTGTGGTTTCCCAGCATCCACTTTGGTCGGCTGCATAGAAGGAGGCATGTTGAGCCTGAGGTCGTACAATTTGTTCTTCATGTACGTGAAGACACTCCTCACGTCTGACCGATTGCTGATGTCCGTCGTCTCCGTGGGGTCAGTGGCGAGGTCAAACAGCATGTACACCTTCGAGGTGTATGTCGGGGTCGGAGGCCAGGCGGAGGATAGTACCAGCCGGCTATGACACGCGAGATATACACACATGTATTAGGTCAAGAACAAGATGATGATGATGATGATGGATGGATGGTGACAGTGGTAATGATAAGGATGTGGAGCATGTTCTTCAGAGGAGGTGGGATGTCAGAGTTTAGAGAAACATCTTGGAGTCATTCGTTTGTCTGATTTTGTAGCTTTCAATCTAACGCCTGGTATAATATCCCTACGCAAGGGTTTGGGTTCTGCGTTGCTGTTCTTCCATTTATTCAATCTAAATGGGAGGCAATAAGAAATTTTTGTAACTGCCCCTTTTCGCTTTTTCCATGTTTCTCTGGCGAACTCTCAATAGATTACTTATTTTAAGACTTCATTTACAGGCGGACACATCATGCACTTATATCATGACACTTTGGATTTTTTTTAACGTACTTGCTTAATCACTTAAACATACATATACTTATACATACATAAACACAAACACATATACCCAGAAAAAGACAACACACACACGAACGCACACACACGCCTGCGTGTTTCCACCTCCCCTTCGAGATACATACAGAGGTCTGGTGCTCCTGGCCTGTTCCAAGTCAGCTTGTAATTTTTGTAACGGATTGCAGAACGATTTGTGATGTCGCTGAGGTCGTAGATAAACTCCTGCCGTGGACTCTCTCTGTTTTCGGAGATGCTGTCCCAAAGGTTAAGACCATCTATACCCTCAATGGTCCCGTTGCCACCAGCCACTCGTTCCATAGTCGGGTACCTATGTTTGTTGTTATACAGACTAATTAACATCAGATGATAGAGAAAAGAACCTGATCTTATGAATTAAAGATATAGCTATTAAAATACAAGTATTGTAATTAAAGGGCCCTCGACACTTTAAGAACGGCTGTCTCGGATATTGTTCATCTTTTAGGATAAGGTTTTGCTATAATTATGCTTGGGACAATCTAGCAAGCATAGGCGATCTGTTTGTCATCATATCCTGTGAAGTCACCACAGAAAGCGAAACGGAGAGAAGAAAAAAAGAGAAACAGAGGTTAATCCTGAAAGTTTTTATGGTTTTTAAATATACACTATAATATTTTATTCCAAACTAGGTAACATTATATTCGTCAAAGTCTTTTCATGTTTATTTAAGTACATGTTCCTAGGTTACATTAACTCATACCTGTAGTGCCGATGTCAGATTGAAAGCGTTTTTAAGTTTTTTTTTGTTTTGTTTTGTTTTTTTACTTTTGAAAGTGTTCCACAAAGTAACATAATTTTGAGGACATTTATGCAACGTGAAATTTGATGTTGTCATCTACCAATGTTAGACATTCTCTGTTGACAGAAATTGTTCTCCGGTGGATCACTTACTTTTCGTTACTGTAAAATATCACCTTTTACATTGAATCATAATGCAGAAAGATTTAAGGGAATCTTTTATCTCACTTAACTCACCGGTATACGGCGATTGAAAGATTTTTTTATGGTAGAATTGTAAGGTTGAATAATGTTCTTGTCCAAGCGTCGACTATGGTGAATATCAAACATGTGGAAATACAAGAATTTTGAAACGGTCTTTTAATAAAGGATCTGAACAAAAATGAACTCACCAGTCAGTAGCGAGAGCAATGCCGTTGTACACTCTGTTGCCCTTCAGCAGGGTCTTGCTGTAGAGAAAGCTTGTGACTTTGGTTCCTCCTTCCCAGATTGTCTTTTTCGAACCCCTCAGCGGCCAGTTGCTGGCGCCTTCGTTGATGGGCCCGCCGTTGTCGGAGGTGAAGATAATCAGCGTGTTGTTCATGTAGCCCAGCTTTTCCAGATTGCGTGTGACGTTACCGATGCCCTCGTCCAAGGCCGCCGCCATTCCACACCGTATCTTTCTTTCTTCTGATATGTTGACGTTTGCACAAAACGTGTTGATATAGTAATCAGGAACCTGTAGCGGATAGTGTATTGCCTGGTAAGCTAGATAGATAAAGAGGGGTTTAGACTGGTCGTGACTCTTTAGAATGTTGATGGCTCTCCGAGTGTGAAGGTATATGGAGTGAGTACCATTAGCGGTCCATACTGGACTTTCGTTGAATGTAAGATCGTAGCCGTTTGAATTAGTGGTGTGTGTGTAATGGTCTGAGGCGCCGCCGTACATGCCGTAGAAGGTGTCGAACCCTCTGCCAAGAGGCGTCATTTCCCTCCGGCAAAATCCCAGGTGCCACTTGCCCACCATGTGCGTGCTGTAATTGTATTCCTTCAGAGTCTGCGGCAACATCTTTTTGTCCAGCGGCACGGAGGCGTTCTCAAGACCGTCAAATCCGTCGTCTTGAATACCCATTTTATACGGGTAGATACCCGTCATGAATGCTGATCGGGACGGAGTACAGGACGGCCCGCATATGCGTTGGTCATCTCCACCCCTTCCTCTCTCAGACGGTTTAAGTTCGGGGTGTACATATCGGGATCTCTCCACTGGACGTCGGCCCAGCCCAGGTCGTCAGCGACGATGAAGAGGATATTTGGAGGCGAGGCTGATGTTAATGACGACATTATCGTCGAGATGAGAAACGCTAGCAATAGCATTTTTGATACAGATCAGGTGCCCTGCAGCAAAAATATATTAGTATTCCATGAACAGAATCCATGTCCTGTGCAAATACACAAGTTCTTTAAAGCGAAGTGTTTGGACAAGAGATTGAAACTTCGAGTTTACGGCCATATGATGGCGCAAAGCCACTTACCATAAGCTAATTTGAAAACCCAGTTGTGACAACTTTTACCTACGTAGGTTATTGTTGTTGATTTAGGCTGACAGTAGGGTACACAGAATGTGTTTACGACTAACAAATAAACCAGAAAGAGAAAATGGTACATAAAATACCATATATACCCATTGGTTAGGTAATTAACCGATCTTCTCACCAGCCAATTAGATGGAATTCTATTGGTTTCAATTAACCAGCTGATTCTATATTTAGGTAAGATAATTTTACCCGAGGGTTAATAGCCGATGTGTAAGAACACAGACCCCCACCAATGAGGGTGTTTTGTGTTTTTGCAACAGTCAACGCGACTGCAGTGCTAACTGATATTTGTACATGATCATCCCGAGAATCAGATTCCGTTTCAATCTTCTTCCATTTCTTAAGAGCAGGAAAATATTTGACTGTAATTACTATTGCATGTAATTAAGAGGTAGAAACAAGCCACATATTATGGTCCTTACTTCTTCGTACCCATGCGAGACGCTGTCCAGACCTAAAGGAGCTGTCAGTAAAATGTCTGTCAATGATTTACAGTTTGTTGTAAAGGGAAGAATAAAATTCTATCACCATTGAACCCAAGACTGCAGCAGGATTCCCTCATATTCAATAATACTTACCTCTTGATTCTCTGTAAGAAGGTCTCGAGTCCTGCAGGAGATGTCAGTCAGGTCGGAATAAATAGTTCTCACGACCCGCCTCTCTGGTCACGTGGACCAATCATCTCTGGTCCTGTCACAGTAATCCATCAGTTGCATTCTCATGAATAATGTATTACATAGGTGACTAGTCACCTACTTCTGCTAGATTGACCTATTAACCCCGTTATAACCCATCTGCTGCTCGATCAATCTTTTGGTTCTCCTCAACTCTCTCTCTTGTAATAAAAGTATTGACAAGATTGCTTACGCGAGAAAACTTGACAGGAAAATATCTACTATGAGTAAATCTAATCATGACCAGAATTGGGAGCAAAACAATAAACAGAAGCAATCATGTCCACGTAGCTCGTAGTAGGTTCTATTCAGACTAAAGAGTTCAGTATACGGGACCAAGAAATTGCTTGGTATACACCGTGTGGTCTCCGCGTGGAGATTACTAATAAACAAGACTGGAAAAAACAGCACCTGTGAAAAGCAATCTGTTACTTATTTTTGTTTTCCTCTTCGTACCAGGATATTGGGACAATGTTTGATGGTCACAGAAGTTTTATTAAAGCAAAATCACAGAGAAAAGTAATTTTCTCCAAACAACCCAGAAACTAACATGGATGGATGGCTCTCTGGTGTCACGTGATCCTTCGAGGTACTGGACTCTGTTTCAGTCTGCGTTTGAGCTGCGATGGTGCGTAAGACCCTCGTAGTTCTCATTATTTCGTTTTATACGTGCGAATTACTACTACTACTACTACTACTACTACTACTACTACTACTACTACTACTACAACACTACTACTACGACTACTTCTACTACTACTGGTAATTATAATAAGAAGAATAAGTGGGAATTTATAAAGCCCGATATCTCAGCCAAATATGGACTCATTGCTCTCATTAAGATAAATAAAACATGTCTACGAGCTGACGCAGATAAAGGTTTTGAGGCATTTAAATGCCTTAAGAAACTTTTGAAAAGTTAGTCGCTTTGTCGCCGCCATTGCTGTGTAGCTAAATTTCGTACCTGGGCTTTGGTCGTCACCTCCTGCTGTTAAACTACCCTAGACGTGCCACCCGAAATAGGGTTGAAAAGGAGTCCTGTGCTACAGGAGTAAAATGTCCACGAATTGTTGTCATGCATGAGTTCAATTTGTAAGATAATGATTAACAATGCATGATGCTGGACTACCAAAGATAAATAAATATCTGACTTATTCTGGGATGTTGGCTACTTTGTTCATACCTTGCTGTCGTTATCAAGGGTGTCCACACTTTACGGCGATATCCAGAAAATCAAACTTTCGATTAAGATTGGGCTTAATATATTTATTTTGGAGACAAATTACTTCTCATAGTACGCTTCATAGAGGATGTACAATTTTTTAAAATGGATTTTGTTATACATCAGTGACGACTGATTCATAGCATTTGGTCAGACAAGTGACTGGTCATGACAGTTATCGTATGGGCAATGTTCATGGAAAAGAACTGCGCACTTGAAAGATTTGTTTTCGTGCTAACCTTAACTTTAGAAAACAAACAACAAAAACTCTATACACCACGTCACACCTGTGGAATATCGTGTTTCTTTTGAAATAGTACCCTCAACATCTGTTTCTCACATGTGCCACATATCTCCACACGGTGCTGTCAGGGTTCACAATCCATACCGTCAGTCAGCTTTCTGTGTTGTTCTCCTGATGACGTATGAGTAAAATGCCTGAAGGAATAGCAAAAGGTATAAAATAATAATCATAATGAATTGTATTACAATCAGCGTATTTCTTTGTACTAATTTTACTAGTGAACTAACGATATCAGAGAGAGAGAGAGAGAGAGCTGACCCCATTGTTGGAGATGCTGTCACAAACATTGAGGTCATCTATTTTAGGATTTGTCGGGTCGTCATCAGCAATGTTGTAAATTCGCAGGTTGTCACACAGTCACCTTTGTGCCCAGGTGAAAATTAAGCTTGTGAATGTTAGTCTCTTGTAATGTTTCTCTTCATTTAAAATAAATCGAAATGACATGAAACTGAAAAATCCCATCACAGTCATTAATTAAATAGCAACAGCTATTGTAGGTTTCAGACTCCATGACAACTTTGTCCATGTTTTGATTAGTTCCCTTCATTAGCCTCGTGTTTGCTCTACTGTTGTGACAGCGTATGACATCATTTTATAAATTTTGATGTCATGAGTTGTGGTGGGTGTCGTCTTGTTTCCTGTATAGTGATGTCTTGCGTCCGACGTCTTGTGTGCGTCATTTGTTCCACGTCACTTGAAGCAGAAAAAGACGTCATATATAATAATCATCATCGCAGTTGCTCTCTAATGTCCAAGTTAGCGGGTGAACAAACATCAATCTTCGTCCGCCATCTTCTCTATATAACTCTCTCAGTGACTTTGAATTTCTGCCTCTTCGACTCGATTCACCAACAAGTCTCTTCATCCTCATCGTCATCAGGGTCAGGGTTGTGTGTTGTGTGTGTGTAATACGTCATGCACTGATACGTAGAACATCCATACATTGTCAGACAACCTACCCATGAGTTAGAATGGTTCAGGGAGGACATTGTGGGTCACATGACCAGACAGCAACGCACGAGGTCCAGAAACTCTGGTATGGTGTTGGACATGCCATTCACGAGCATGGTGATGGCATCCTCGCGTATAGAAAAGTGGTCAGAGCTGTAATCAGCTGTACACTCACATCCGGTTGGGTGATCTATATTGAAATCGTTGCCTGTACTTATAATGTCACCAGTGTCCGTCCCTCCACCCATGCCATGTGACTAACGTCTGTCACACGTTTGATTAACTACAGCTACTGAAGCATGTAACTTCAACAGAGGAAACATACGTCATAGCTGGGGTGTGGTGTATGGCGTGTATGGTATGAGAGCATGAAGCATGAAGAAATAAGAGAAATTCAGTCCCTTTCCCTTGTCAGCGGTATTCGAAAATCTTTAATGTGCACCCAAGGGACCTTCCCCAGAAAAGACCTTTCGCGACAATGCGTTTGTCTGACAGAATATGTTCTGTATACAGACTTCACTCATGAGATGTGGCTGGATGAAGGAGCTGTAAGAGTTGGCCAGTTGAAGCTCGTCTACCATACAAGCGGTCGGTGGTACAATCCTCTTCCAGGCGTTAACACAACTCTCCCCGAAAACGTGGAAGATTGCAGAGGGTATATGTTGTTCGACTTGGACAACGACCCTTACGAAATAAACGATTTGTCTCAAGACCCGCAATACACCCAGCAAATGAGCATCGTGATGAATTATTTTAACAAGGAGAAGGCGAGAAGAATACCTGCTCAGATCTCAGGTATGGATCCCAACATGCCTGGTGGTGGTGAAGACTGGACACCCGGGTGGTGTGATGCAGCCAATGCAGCCTAACAATGTTACTGACCTGACACCCAGGAAGAGTTAATACAACTGTCAATGTACCCATCAGTGTCTAGGCCATGAAATTCGTGATTACAAAATGCTCACTGAAGATAAATTACGATGAATCTGATGTTATATTGAATTGCTTGTGAAAGTAAACATACATCATAGCATCTACCGATTTTCCCTTTGATTTTTCAACTTGTATCTTGGGAATGTAAGGTATCCTCTCTTGCAGTCACAGCGCATGTCTGTCTTGAAAGTGTGATCGAACGTTTGTCTGTTTGTACAAGTGTTTAGGTAGGTGTTTCGAATTAACAATTTTGTTTTCTCCTAACACCCTAAGATGCTGTTTTAATGCAGGCTAAGGGAAGTAACCCCCTTACAGTTACAGATGTTCATTCACAGTAGGTTCCCTTGAGAAATCAAACGTCGATATAAGGAGGAACCCCCCCCCCAAAAAAAAAAAAAAAAAAATAAAAAACGATTATCATCAGAACCTACCAGGTGGAAGTACCGAGAAGTATCAAATAAATTAATGATTTAATTAATTTAATTAATGAATTAATGATACAAGAATACCAGGTGCTTGCGATCCCTTTCTAGCACAAACTCTCGCCCATAGAGATACTAGTTAAATTTCTGAATGCCAAAAATCACAGCCAAACATTCTTTCTCACATGTATCATTCGCTCTCTCAGCCTTACTCAGCTGCCCACCAGCGTACGTTACAAGAGACTAAGGTTAATGTTCACATGGGCACAAAGGTGACTGAGTGACAACCTGTGAATTTACAACATTGCTTATGGCGACCCGACAAATCATCAAATAGATGACCTAATGTTTGTGACAGCATCACCAACAATGGGGACAGCTCTCTCTTTCTCTCTCTGATATCGTTAGTTCACTAATAAAATTAATACACACAAACATAATTCATCACTATTTAATGTAGATCATTAATAAACTCAGTTTTTACTTTCTTCGCAGCAAAGATTTGATAATGACTTCAGTAAAGAGATACGCTGATTGTAATACAATTCATTATGATTGTTATTTTCTACCTTTTGCTATTCCTTCGGCCATTTTACTCGTACGTCAACAGGAGAACAACACAGAAAGCTGACGGACAGTATGGGTTGTGAACCCTGACAGGCTAATTGCTCATTGCACCGTGTGGAGATATATGTCACGTGTGTGAAACAGATGAGGAGGCTATTATTTCTATCGAAAAACGATATCCGACAGGTGGGACGTGGTGTATAGAGTTTTTGTTGTTTGTTTTCTAGAGTAAAGGTTACCACGAAAACAAATCTTTCAAGTTCGCAGTTGTTTTCCGTGAACATTGCTCATACGATAACTGTCATGACCAGTCACTTGTCTGACCAAACTCTGAATCAGTCGTCACTGATGTATAACAAAATCCATTAAAAAGATCTACATCCTCTATGAAGCGTACTATGAGAAGTAATTTATCTCAGAAATAAATATATTAAGCCCAATATTAATCGAAAGTTTCATTTTCTGGAGATCGCCGTAAAGAGAGGACACCCTTGATAACGACAGCAAAGTATGAACAAAGTAGCCAACATCCCAGAATAAGTCAGATATTTATTTATCTTTGGTAGTCCAGCATCATGCACTGTAAATCATTATCTTACAAAGTGAACTCATGCATGACAACAATTGTTTATTCGTGGAACGATCGTGTGCAAACATTAGTTATTTCTGCAGTCGTGTCGACAGACAAAGTTAGCTGTGCGGACTTGTAATGATGAACATTGGCAATTTACTCATGGGTTAAAAAACAACCTGTGCAGCTAGCAACCTAACAACTAAACAAAATCTAAAAATACACTTTAAAAATGATGGTAACATGCGGAACTAGATAACTCGACAATCGACAAAACCTTTATGAGGCACTAAGCAGGTGAAGTAACCAAAGAACACATGATCCTCCCGAATTCATCTGCTGGCCTTAGTTTGAAATATTTACCTTTGACAGGTAGCCAAAGGTCTTTTGAGGAAGTTCTTGGATTTTCCACGACAAAAACTGCATCAACAAACTTTGCATCAAAGTTTTCCAACTCATTATTTCTCCCGAGTCTTTGCCATCCTAGTTCAATCTTCTCAAAGTAGCTACTCGATCTTTTGTTTGTGTTTTTCCTTTCCTTCCTTATTTATCTTTTTAAGTTCTTTCTGCGCTGCCTTCAGTGCTTTCCTGTCCCCCATCCATACAACCTCTTTACATTCCTTAATACACGTCATTATTCAAGAATTATTGTTGGACATTTTACTTCTGTAGCACAGGACTCCCTTTCAACCCTATTTCGGGTGGCACGTCTAGGGTAGTTTAACAGCTGGAGGTGACGACCAACGCCCAAGTACGAAATCTAAGCTACACTGCAATGGCGGCGACAAAGGGTACGGGACACAAATCACAACTGACAACCCACCTGTAGATGGATAAGGTAAGAAAAACAAAAGACACGCAGTCACATTCTCACGTGACCAGTCTTGTATATGACAGGCAAGGCCGCTCCACACTATGTTCTACCCCTGGTGAAAGACATGTGATGACTTACACAACACCCTAGTCCTACACTCATGCACATAACAAATGTCAAGCAATTACAACACATTCATCAATTAATTTATTTATTTTAGTTATCAAACTGATACTTCAAATAAACTTGTATTTTCTTTGCCAGTCCCTCGAAGGATCACGTGACATCAGAGAGCCATCCATCCGTGTTAGTTTCTGGGTTGTATGGAGGAAATTACTGATACGCAAAGAAATGAGGCAGGAAATCCTTTTCCCTGTGATTTTGCTTTAATAAAACTTCTGTGACCATCAAACATTGTCCCAATATCCTGGTACGATGAGGAAAACAAAAATAAGTAACAGATTGCTTTTCACAGGTGCTGTGTTTTTTTCCAGTCTTGTTTATTAGTAATCTCCACGCTGCAGCCACACGGTGTATACCAAGCAATTTCTTGGTCCCGTACATTGAAGTCTGAATAGAACCTACGACGAGCTACATGGACATGTTTGCTTCTGTTTATTGTTTTGCTCCCCATTCTTGTCATGATTTGACTTACTAATCGTAGATATTTTCCTGTAAAGTTTTCTCTCGTAAACAATCTTCTCAATACTTTCATTACAAGAGAGAGAGAGTTGAGGAGAACCAAAAGATTTATTAAACAGCAGATGGGTTCCTGTAAATAAAACACTGGTTAATTAGTCAATCTAGCAGAAGTAGGTAAGTCTGTAGTCACCTATGTAATACATTATTCATAAGAATGCGCAACAGATAGACTATTGTGACAGGACCAGAAGATGACTGGTCCACGTGACAAGAGAGGACGGCTCATGAGAACAGTATTTATTCAGACCTCACTGACATCTGTAGGACTCGAAACCTTCTTACAGACAATAAAGAGTTAAGTGTTAATGTATATGGGAGCATCCTGCTACCGTCTTGGGTTCAATGTTCACAGAATGTTATTCTTCCTTTTACAATAAGCTGTATATTTTCTTACTTCTACAAACCAAGAAAACAATGTGACGGTCAGTCGGTAGGTCCGTCCGTCCGTCCGTCCACCCATATCCTGTGAATAACGTCTGTCACACGTTTGATTAACCACGGCTACTGAAGCGTGTAACTTCATCAGAGGAAACATACGTCACAGCTGGGGTGTATGGTATGAGAAATGAAGCATGAAGAAATAAGAGAAATTCGGTCCCTTTCATTTGTCAGTAGCGTTGGAAAATCGTTTATGGGCACTCCTTCCTTCCAACGGACTTTCCCCAGAGAAAAAAGCTTTAGTGATCACGCGTTTGCCTGACAGAGAATGTGTTGTGTACTGTATGAGAAATGAAGCATGAAGAAGAAAAAACAGTTATGTCCCTTTCACTTGTCAGCAGTAATCGAAAATCTTTAATGTGCAACAAACGGACTTTCCCCAGAAAGAGCTTTCGTGACAATGCGTTTGTCTGACAGAAGGAGTTGTGTATACAGTCTTCACTCAAGCATCAAAAACATTATTCAAGGAACGTATTTACAAAAGTCACATGTGGTGCGCAATCTAACAACAGTTATTTCGCTTACAGATTGGTTGATTACGCACAATATTGTCTTTTATTTTCCAGATATTGACATAAACAGTAAACACCTTTTGTGACGTCAGTGGGATGTCCATTGCTTTTCAAGGATGAAGGAATCATGGGATAAGCACGCCGTATGCACGGTAGGTGCGACTGGTTATTTCAAAAATACAGACATGAAGGTGTGTTACGACTGAGTTTCTAAAGCAGTAAATGTGAGAATAATGATATTAATAAAATATTAGTAGATTAATAAAATAAAGTCACATTAAACAACTCCGCATGTTTGTCCTCTCTAGGTCTGAATGACTTGACATCAAAGTTAACATCTCTTTTATCGCTAAATGACAAAAAACATTTAGCAGAAATTAATGTCCAGCGTTGAGAAACCCGACATGTTGCGTTCGTTAGAGCAAAGTAAAAACCTGAAACATCACTGATTTAACCCAAACCAGTCTGTAAATGTCTGATTTTTAAGAACCTTACACAGGCTAAGTCAGAAAAACCAAAGTTCTTGTTCGAACTTCACTAAAATTCGTAAATGACCTGCTAACAAATTATGGGAAGTGCAATTTGTGAATATTATTTTTGGAAACCACCTGAACTTCTTTAACTTCTCGGTAGATTTAACTGCAACTCGTATAAATAATTTCATTATATTCAAATGCAAGTGTGAATTAATGTAATAATTGGTTCAGATCTCATCTCGGGACACTGATTTATATGAACATTGGACCACTCGAAAATACTTAGGGTCACAAGCAATGTTCTTTTGAAGTTTTGTTAACACAATATTCTACGAAAGAGGAGCTCCCAGAAAAATCATCAGGAGTGTCTCAATTGTTAGGCCTCAAGAGTTTTTGGAATTCTTTGTCCCAACCATCTAGAGGTACTACATTTTGACTGATTTTCAAAATAAATAAGAGAAACAATCCTGACACATCCTACAAATTGTCATTGGCAAGAAGAGAAGGAAAAGTACATTTTTCAACATAAAGATACTTAAACAGCAAAGATGTCAACATTGAGGGTGTTTTTTTTTATCAAGATCAACCTTGTTGTCAGATATTTGTGTTTTGCAAAAGACAAGAACCTTCTGACGCGTTGTTTAATAACATGTAACTATGCTCCTAGTATCCTTCGCTAGAAAATATGCACTCTGCTTTAATTCGTTATTTATTTGTTAATTCTCAATACTTTTTCATGGTAGAATTCAAAGTTGATTATTTATTTTCGTTTCTCATGGGTAGTGGGTTTGCTCTCTTTCACTCGCACACCTTCTTAGGACATTAGGAGAATACAAAACTGTTAATTCGAAACATCTACGTAAACACTTGTACAAACAGACAAACGCTTAGTTCGAGCATACTTTCAAGACAGACATGCGCTGTGACTGCAAGAGAGGATACCTCACATTCACAAGATACAAGTTGAAAAATCAAAGGGAAAATCGATAGATGCGAAGATGTTTGTTTACTTTCACAAGTAATTCAATATAACATCAGATTCATCGTAATTTATCTTCAGTGAGCATTTTGTAATCGCTCGTTTCATGGCCTAGACAATGATGGGTACATTGACAATTGTAATAACTCTTCCTGGGTGTCAGGTCAGTAACATTGTTAGGCTGAATTGGCTGCATCACACCACCCGGGTGTCCAGTCTGCACCAGCACCAGGCATGTTGGGATCCATACCTGAGATCTGAGCAGGTATTCTTCTCGCCTTCTCCTTGTTAAAAATAATTCATCACGATGCTCATTTGCTGGCGTATTGCGGGTCTTCAGACAAATCGTTTATTTCGTAAGGGTCGTTGTTCAAGTCGAACAGCATATACCCTTTGCAATCGTCACGTTTTCGGGGAGAGTTGTGTTAAACGCTGAAAGAGGATTTTGCCACCCGGAACACGGACCTCTTTTATGGTAGACGAGCTTGAACTGGCCAACTCTTACAGCTCCTACATCCAGCCACATCTGATACACCATCTTGTCCCTTTTGCTCGACCCGTTCTGCCTAAGTGACAAAAATATTTAAATTTTCAGTCAAATTATCACAAGATTAATGGGATTATATATATAAATAATGTATTGGACAATATTTGTAGTGTTTATACAATTATTTGTATGGGTATTTTAGTTTTACTATTCTTACCCTTTATGGACACTTGAAACGGAGATGTACTTATTATATATTGTCGACGTATGATACTAAGATGATAATTGTAATGTGTACATGATGGCTGCACGTATTGTGCGGTGTATAAAGCTATGAACAGTGTAGAACTAACTTTATTGCTAGCCATTGATTTTTGCCATCTACGTTGGGGATGACCACTGGTGTGGTTGAGTTGTTTGCCAGGTTGATGATGGTGACAGGTAAGTCTGTGACGTGAAGCAGACCGTTGTAATCC
The DNA here is from genome assembly GCF_003073045.1 of Pomacea canaliculata. Classification (NCBI taxonomy): domain Eukaryota; kingdom Metazoa; phylum Mollusca; class Gastropoda; order Architaenioglossa; family Ampullariidae; genus Pomacea; species Pomacea canaliculata. The sequence continues at coordinate 14,568,017 of NC_037596.1, read as the reverse complement.
CGCGGAGCATCAGGGAACAGAACTCTGCTGTACATGAAGGCCGGGACCAAGGTGCCTCCCTCAAAAACCGTGGATTTCTTTCCTCTCAGCGGCCAGTTGCTTGCTCTGTTCAAAAATAAAATACATGCACACTTAGACACGTATATATGTCTATGATATATGTATATATAACTAGGCACACAAAGAGCGTTACAGACAAACGCGCACACATGCACACACTGAATATCCACCCTGAATATCCACCCCGAATGAAACTCGCACCCATAGGGTGAGTCGCCGCCGTTGTCGCTCGTCACCATCAACAGCAGTGGCTTGTCCATGTAGCCAAGTTGTTCCAAGGTGTCGGTGATGTTCTTGATGCCATCGTCCACCCCAGCCATGGTGCCACAGCGATCTCTGAGCAGGGTGTCGTTGATGTGGGAACATCTCTTGCTGTAGTACTCCGGCACCTGTACAGAAGTGTCTAAGTACAGTTAGCAAGGTGTGCTTGAGGAATGTCTTCAATCCATGTATGTTACCATTAACTTTATCATTAAAGTGATCAGGCGTTGACACTTCTTTCTTATTAGTTTAAATTTCCTGAAAACCAAAGACGCTACATTTTGTATTTATATAATAAAATTATTTATATGATTTTTAGTTTAATCTACCGAGATGTTAAACAGTCAGGTTGTTTAGAAGAAAACAGTATACACAAATGGTACTTCACATAATTTGTAAGTACATGTACGAATTTTTTTAAGTGCGAACAAGAACTTTGCTTATTCCTGGACCAGACTGAGGCAGTGTACGGTTCTTAAAAGTCACATTGACAGACTGGTTCGGGTTCATTGACAGACTGGTTAAATTGGTGATGTAGTTTCAGGTTTTAACTTAGTTTGCTACAATCATTTTACAGTCTCCTAGACTGTTATTATTTGTTTTGCTTGCTGTTTTCAATTTTCTTCAAAAGTTAAGCACAAGAGCTTAAAGACATTTCGTCGACCCTTTCGACACGAGAGAAAAGTTCATTAAGTGCAGAGATTGATGATCAAACGATAAACAACTACACTGCCTGCTATTAAATATTTTTTTCATTTCAAATTCAGCTTAGTAGACCAAAACAATGGTATCATGTGTGGACCATATAGAACTATACAAAGCCACTCTGGCCAAACTAAAGAAGAAAATAAATCTTATGGTAGCCAGATTAAGTTTAATAATATTAATAATATCCAAGAACTACCGTTATGGGGACGTGTATGGCCTTGTAGGCCAGGTTAATAAAAAAAGGTTGAGTCGTCCTGCTCGTCCTGTGTTCCTTGATGACGTCGATAGTTCGTTGTGTTAGAACCTCGGTGTCGTATTGTCCACTCACTGAACGATCCAATGTTTCGTTCGTCCTGTGTGACGTCCAAAGATTTATATATATATTTATCTATTTATATATTATAAATAACAGACAAAACCATGCATCTTATGATAATAACGCGTGTAACTAATATAATATTGAATCTAATAGAAAAGTCTGCTCGTAATCAGTTGTTGTTAATTATTCTTACACTTCGCACATTTGACTTCCACTTCGTAACGCCGGTATGCCAATCCAACGCAATAGTAGAGTTTACAAGGTAAAGTTTACAGAGATAGGCACCAAATATCTTACTCTGACACTGAGGAATAGTATTTCGCCTATTTCACAGCATAATAGGTGCTGGTAATGAGTACTATGTTCGGGCTAGCGGTTAAAACCCACCTTTTAAACTCTACATCTGCGCAGCAGAAAAAGTAGGTGTGCTAGAGCTAGTCAGGGAAAGCTTAAATAATCTGATGAAAAGAACTGGATTCAGTGCCGTTGTATCTTTCTGCTATCTTTTTCCAGAGAGAGAGAAAAGGGGAGAGAGAAAAGTTATTTACTTACCAAAAATCGTACGGATTACCCTTAAATTGGAAGAAATGATCGCCGTTGCCAAAGAGACAGCCCGAGAAAGCATCAAAACCTCGTCTGGTTGGCGCCATGCTCCAGCTACACATACCTGAATGCCACTTGCCAATCATATATGTCTGGTACCCCGCATCCTTAAGGTACTGTGGAAGTAGCTTGATATCCACAGGTATAGACCTATTGCACAAAAACATCATCTTCACAAAAATATATCTGCTCTTTGCTCACGTGTTCCCAAATGTATATTTATATGATTTGTTTTTAAATTTTCTAAAGTGAATACGACGTCCGGGTAAAGCTGTCATAAATAGGTTTGTTTACCAGTCTCTAGTACAGACTAAGATTGAAAAACTTTCTCGTGTGAGAGTGGTACTGTCATTCCTACTGTGTTTGACACATAGTTTGGTAGCAAGAGAATACGACAATGACCTCCTGTACCTGTTATCATACCCTTGAAAGGGCTGCTCGATGCCCATCGTGTGAGGGTAGCGTCCGGTCATCCAGGCCGCCCGTGACATGCTGCAAGATGGCTGCATGTACATCCGGGTCAGACGCACGCTCTGGGATTCCAGTCTGTCCATGACGGGTGTCCGAAACTCGGGGTTGCGTGAGCTGCGCTCGTTGTAACCCTGATCATCAATCATGATCATGATCACATGAGGCTGAGTCCTTGACGCAACCCGGTGGATGAGGTGACAGGATAAGACTGCTATCCACAGCCACAGCTTCGGTGTTTGGAACATGACTCTGGAAGTCTTTGACTGATTAAAATACCAGGTTTACCTGCAAGGGATTATTTACAATAACACACAAACACTGAATCTCTGCTGGATTGTCTTACATATCTATATCCTCCCTTCTGTACGCATGTCAGTTAGGAAAGACTAGAAAAAAGGCAAAGGGTGGAGAAAAGGGTGGAATGGGCGAAAGGGTAGAAGAGAAGACAAATCCTGCAAGACATTTTAAATAATCCATTCTGCGACCATCAAACGAATAAAATATGGAAAGGAATTGTTCTTTCGTATGATGTTCTCTCAGTTTTGGCAATAAATATTGTTTTTCGCCAACAATCTTTCATACTTCAAGCAAAAACTTTGTATTTTCCATATTGCGGATGATGCATGTTAGGTTTTGATACATGTAATAATAAAAAGGTGAAATAAAAAATTCAAAGCATCTGGTACACAAAATATTCTTTTTCTGTTCGCAGACTGCTTTTGTCTCGGAATGAATCAACAAGAAGAAAACTTAAAGGCATGTTCAAACAGGAGATTAACCATGTACACACACTTTTCCAAACAGTTATAACTTTCTGGCTGTAACTCGAACTGGTGAACATGTGAGTAGAGATGGCTGGAGGGCAGTCATTTTATAGCCAAGCAGAGCAAAGAGAGACATGAGTCAAGTTTTACAACGTATCCGATGGAGAAGTCGTCTGAACTAGTAACCCTGTATCGTCTTATTCATTGTACAAAAATTCAGAACGACTTCAATGATATAAAAACCCGAAACCCTTTAGCCAAGCGTGTACGCTCATGCCCACTTGTACACTAACAATGTTTAGTTTATTAATATTGAAGAGTAAGCTCAGGATCACCCTAGGGATAAGCCAACATTTGAGTAAAATGCCGAGTTTTGTTACATATCGGCGATCAGAAACAAAATTAGCTAGAACTTGGATCAGTACAATTATTGCTATAAGTACTGATTGACTTATTTATTTGTTTGCGTAGTGACTGGTAATGATAAACCTATTGTTTTGTTGTTCCAATATTAAGCCTCGATTCTTTCTTTTGTCAAACTAAGCTTTTTTTTGTTTGTTTCGGTGCAAGAACTGAGGGAGATGGTCTGCAAGCTTTTTTTTTTTTAGCGACAAACGATTTTAGGAAAATATTTTTGTCAATCATATGCTTGCTAATCATAACGAGACCTTTAGGATAAGAGTTTTTCAAGATAAACATTTAATAATATACCTAGGATTATAAAATGACAGGGTACTCAGCTGCGGCTTGGTTTGCGACTATATTCACGCTTTTGTGCCAAATTACAAAATATCCGGTTATTTCTTCAGATACCTGTTATTATAACAAAGTTCACAAATGTTTGATATACCACTAGAAGTCTTTGTCACATTTTACAAACAGCTAAATACCTACGGAGCCATTGCTTTCTCCACTGTTGCCACGTATAATAATAATAATAATAATAATAATAATAAAATAATAATATAATAATAATAATAATAATAATAATAATAATAATAAAATAATAATAATAATATAATAATAATAATAATAATAATAATAATAATAATAATAATAATAATAATAATAATAATAATAATAACAACAACAGCAGCAGCAACAGCAGCAACAGCAGCAACAACAACAGCAGCAACAACAACAACGAACGCTTTTCATAAATCGTACATGGACTAAATCATTAACAGCTGTGCATCCATAATAGCATATAACAGACACACACACTTCTACAACATTCACTCACTCATACACACAGTACATTACAGACACACGTTGTACACACTCGGGGTCAGGACAGGGTCGCAGTGGAGTCGTCCTTATGACAAAAAGAATTTTCGCCTAGCATATGGTAGCCTCTACGGTATTGTGAAGACCGAATTAAAATGGTTTACCTATCGACAATTTATCGAAAACATTGTTCAATTTCACTAAACCATAAAGTCCACTTGGCGAATAACTGTTGACATGATCCTTGTACTTCAACTGATAATAAGCCTAAAATACAAAACGGAATGAGCCATTTAACATCGAACCCTTCGCTTTTCTTCTTTGATGAGAATGATTCTTAACAAACAGAAATTAAGCGTACAATGTTCGAGAACATCATTTGTTTAGAATAAATAACTATGACATGCAACTGATTGCTAATTTTCTATTTTAAAATTATTATTTGAGTTGTAGATTTCTTGCTTCAACCGTTGACCAAATATATCAGAGAAATGACATCTTTTACTGGAATTCCAGCAGTGCAGGCTAGCTAGGTAAGTGAAAGTTTTGTCGCTTGTCAGGTTAATCAGCTGCTTTCGCATATAAACGGATGCATCACAAGATTTGGTTAGGTTTTTAGGTTCACTTTACAGAGAATTTTCTGCACATGTTACGGTAGGTTTTACCCATAAGTAAATTACCGAGGGTTATAATTACAAGCCCGTACAGTTTCCACTGTTTGTCGGTTCGACTCCAAAACAAACAAATAAACAAACAAACAAACAAACAAACAAACAAACAAACAAACAAACAACAACAACAAAAACAAAAACTGATGTTTGCACACAATCATATTTCACGTATCAGCAAAATGTCATGATTGAGTTCAGTTTGTAGAGGATAATGATTTACAGTTTTTCAGAATCAAATTCTTCATATAAAGGGAAGAATGAACTTCTATGACCATTGAGCCCAAGACAGCAGCAGGATGCCCCCATATACAATAATACTTACCTCTTGATTGTCTGTAAGAAGGTCTTGAGTCCTACAGGAGATGGCAGTGAGTTCTGAATAAATACTTTTCTCACGACCCGCCCTCTCTTGTCACGTGGACACGTCATCTTCTGGTCCTGTCACAGAAGTTCATCAGTTGCGCATTCTCATGAATAATGTACTACATAGGTGGCTATAGACTCACCTTATTCTGCTAGATTGACCTATTAACCCTGTGTTTTATTTACCGTAACCCATCTGCTGCTCGATCAATCTTTTGGTTCCCCTCCACACTCTCTCTCTCTTGTAATAAAAGTATTGACAAGATTGTTTACGAGAGAAAACTGTACAGGAAAATATCTACAATGAGTAAGTCTAATCATGACCAGAATTGGGAGCAAAACAATAAACAGAAGCAAACATGTCCACGTAGCTCGTCGTAGGTTCTATTCAGACTACAGGCAGAGTTCAGTATACGGGACCAAGAAATTGCTTGGTATACACCGTGTGGTCGCAGCGTAGATGTTACTAATAAACAAGACTGGAAAAAACACAGCACCTGTGAAAAGCAATCTGTTACTTGTTTTTGTTTTCCTCATCGTACCAGGATATTGGGACAATGTTTGATGGTCACAGAAGTTTTATGAAAGCAAATTCACAGGGAAAAGGATTTCCTGCCTCATTTCTTTCCGTATCAGTGATTTCCTCCAAACAACCCAGAAACTAACACGGATGGATGGCTCACTGGTGTCACGTGATCCTTGGAGGGACTGGACTGTTTCAGTCTGCATTTGAGCTGCGGTGGTGCATAAAACCCTCGTAGTTCTCATTATTTTGTTTTATATGTGCGAATTAGGACTACTACTACTACTAGGGCTACTACTACTAGTAATAATAATAAGAAGAAGTGCGAATTGATAAAGCCCAATATCTCAGCCAAATGTTGACTCATTGCTCTGATCAAGATCACAAAATAAACCAACATGTCTACGAGCTGACGCAGATAAAGGTTTTGAGGCATTTAAATGCCTTAAGAAACTTTTGAAAAGTTTCGTCGTAAAAGACAGGAACAACAACTATGAGATGTGATTAGCTGTCATCTGCGTGGCAGGCCACCCACCCCACGTACAAGAAATTTTTGTAGCGACGGTAAACCGGTGAAAATGATGGATTGATAGAGTTGTAAGCTAAAGGCGCAGAAAATAAAAGTTTATTTGAAGCCTCAGTTTGATAACTAAAATAAATTAATTAATTGCTGAATGTGTTGTATTTGTGTCCCGTACCCTCCTGCTGTTAAACTACCCTAGACGTGCCACCCGAAATAGGGTTGAAAAGGAGTCCTGTGCTACAGAATTGTGCTACACCAATTGTTGTCATGCATGAGTTCAGTTTGTAAGATAATGATTTACAGCACAGGATGCTGGACTACCAAAGATAAATAAATATCGGACTTATTCTGGGATGTTGGCTACTTTGTTCATACCTTGCTGTCGTTATCAAGGGTGTCCACTGTTTCGGGAAATCTCAAGAAAATCAAACTTTCGATTAAGATTGGGCTTGATATATTTATTTCAGAGATAAATTACTTCTCTTAGTCCGCTTCATAGAGGATGCACAATTTTTTTAATGGAGTTTGTTATACATCAGTAACGACTGATTCACAGCATCTGGTCAGACAAGGGACTGGTCATGACAGTTATAGTATGGACAATGTTCAGGGAAAAGAACTGCGCACTTGAAAGATTTGTTTTCGTGCTAACCTTACCTCTAGACAACAAACAACAAAAACTCTATACACCACGTCGCACCTGTGGGATATCGTGTTTCTATTGAAAAAATAGCCTCAACATCTGTTTCACACACGTGCCATATATCTCCACACGGTGCTGTGAGCAAGTCTGTCAGGGTTCATAACGCATACTGTCCGTCAGCTTTCTGTGTTGTTCTCCTGATGACGTACGAGTAAAATGCCTGAAGGAATAGCAAAAGGTGTAAAATAACAATCATAATGAATTGTATTACAATCAGTGTATCTCTTTGTATTAATTTTATTAGTGAACTAACTATATCAGAGAGAGAGAGAAAGAGAGCTGACCCCATTGTTGGAGATGCTGTCACAAACATTAAGGTCATCTATTTTAGGATTTGTCGGGTCGTCATCAGCAATGTTGTAAATTCGCAGGTTGTCACACAGTCACCTTTGTGCCCAGGTGAAAATTAAGCTTGTGAATGTTAGTCTCTTGTAATGTTTCTCTTCATTTAAAATAAATCGAAATGACATGAAACTGAAAAATCCCATCACAGTCATTAATTAAATAGCAACAGCTATTGTAGGTTTCAGACTCCATGACAAGTTTGTCGATGTTTTGATTAGTTCCCTTCATTAGCCTTGTCTTTGCTCTACTGTTGTGACAGCGTATGACATCATTTTATAAATTTTGATGTCATGAGTAGTGGTGGGTGTCGTCTTGTTTCCTGTATAGTGATGTCTTGCGTCCGACGTCATTTGTTCCACGTCACTTGAAGCAGAAAAAGACGTCATATATAATAATAACCGCAGTCGCTCTCTAATGTCCAAGTTAGCAGGTGAACAAACATCAATCTTCGTCCGCCATCTTCTCTATATAACTCTGTCAGTGACTTTCTTCTGAATTTTTGCCTCTTCGACTCGATTCACCTACAAGTCTCTTCATCTTCATCGTCATCTGAAGGGGGCTCAGGCTTAGGGTTGTGTGGTGTGTGTGTAATACGTCATGCACTGATAGGTAGTACATCCACACGTTGTGAGACAAGCTACCCATGAGTTAGAAAGATTCATGGAGGACATTGTCGGTCACATGGCCAGACGATGTCCAGAAACTCTGGTATGGTGTTGGACATGCCATTCACGATGGTGATGGCTTTCTCGCGTACAGAAAAGTGGTCAGAGCTGTAATCAGCTGTACACTCACATCCGGTTGGGGGATCTATATTTAAATCGTTGCTTGTACTTATAATGTCACCAATGTCCAAGTATATTTTCTTACTTCCACAAACGAAGAAAACAATGTTTCGGTCAGTCGGTAGGTCCATCCGTCCGTCCACCCATACCATGTGACTAACGTCTGTCACACGTTTGATTAACCACGGCTACTGAAGCGTGTAACAAAGTCGTTTCGTGGTTACGACGCTCATTCCGACTTACGAGGTTTAGCGTCGTAAGTCGAACTGTACGTGCGGCGGAAGTCTGTTGTCTCTTTGGAATTGTTATCTTTGTTTATTACAGTACTGTGCACTGTTTTTTATTGTTACAGCACTTACAGTACAGTATTTCATTATTAAACGTACTGTACTGCACAATATTTTACTGTACTTATGTTTATTGATAATTATGTAGGGTACTGTGTAAGGATAGGTGTTTGGATAGGCTAAGTGTTTGCAGTACTGTACTGTTATTATGGTACAGTATGAACGTATGATCCGACTTACGTCGAAATTCGGTTTAAGACGCCGCGTAAGAAAGGATCAACGTCGTAAGTCAAGGACTACCAGCATATTAATACAGCTTTCTATTTAATAACGTGTCATTTCATAATATCTAATTAGCTTTTAGTATTTCTTAATAGATAAGGTGACCAGACGTCCCGCATTTGGCGGGACAGTCCCGCTTTTGACCTCGTGTCCTGCCTGAATATCGGGCGGGACGCCCAATGTCCCGCTTTCTGGCTTTCTGACAAGTCCATCAAATGTCCCGGTTGTCTTTAAAAATAATTTTTTTCGGCGTTTTTTGACGGTGACGACACCATCATCGGCACGTGTCCCGCTTTCGCCCCCGAAACGTCTGGTCACCTTATAATAGAAAATAATTAATCTATTCTAAATCATTAATTTATTTGATACTTCTCGGTACTTCCACCCGGTAGGTTCTGATGATAATCGTTTTTTATTTATTTATTTATTTTTTTTTTGGGGGGGGGGGGTTTCCTCCTTATATCGACGTTTGATTTCTCAAGGGAACCTACTGTGAATGAACATCTGTAACTGTAAGGAGGTTACTTCCCTTAACCTGCATTAAAACAGCATCTTAGAGTGTTAGGAGAAAACAAAATTTTTCTAAAGCAGTAAATGTGAGAATAATGATATTAATAAAATATTAGTAGATTAATAAAATCATTATTAAAAAGTCACATTAAACAACTCCGCATGTTTGTCCACTCAAGGTCTGAATAACTTGAGGGCATTGACACCAAGGCTAACATCTCTTTTATCGCTAAATGACAAAAAACAGTTAGCAGAAATTAATGTCCAACGTTGAGAAAGCCGTTGTTGCGTTCGTTAGAGCAAAGTAAAAACCTGAAACATCACTGATTTAACCCAAACCAGTCTGTAAATGTCTGATTTTTAAGAACCTTACACAGGCTAAGTCAGAAAAACCAAAGTTCTTGTTCGAACTTCACTAAAATTCGTAAATGACCTGCTAACAAATTATGGGAAGTGCAATTTGTGAATATTATTTTTTGGAAACCACCTGAACTTCTTTAACTTCTCGGTAGATTTAACTGCAACTCGTATAAATAATTTCATTATATTCAAATGCAAAGTGTAATTAATGTAATAATTGGTTCAGATCTCATCTCGGGACACTGATTTATATGAACATTGGACCACTCGAAAATACTTAGGGTCACAAGCAATGTTCTTTTGAAGTTTTGTTAACACAATATTCTACGAAAGAGGAGCTCCCAGAAAAATCATCAGGAGTGTCTCAATTGTTAGGCCTCAAGAGTTTTTGGAATTCTTTGTCCCAACCATCTAGAGGTACTACATTTTGACTGATTTTCAAAATAAATAAGAGAAACAATCCTGACACATCCTACAAATTGTCATTGGCAAGAAGAGAAGGAAAAGTACATTTTTCAACATAAAGATACTTAAACAGCAAAGATGTCAACATTGAGGGTGTTTTTTTTTATCAAGATCAACCTTGTTGTCAGATATTTGTGTTTTGCAAAAGACAAGAACCTTCTGACGCGTTGTTTAATAACATGTAACTATGCTCCTAGTATCCTTCACTAGAAAATATGCACTCTGCTTTAATTCGTTATTTATTTGTTAATTCTCAATACTTTTTCATGGTAGAATTCAAAGTTGATTATTTATTTTCGTTTCTCATGGGTAGTGGGTTTGCTCTCTTTCACTCGCACACCTTCTTAGGACATTAGGAGAATACAAAACTGTTAATTCGAAACATCTACGTAAACACTTGTACAAACAGACAAACGCTTAGTTCGAGCATACTTTCAAGACAGACATGCGCTGTGACTGCAAGAGAGGATACCTCACATTCACAAGATACAAGTTGAAAAATCAAAGGGAAAATCGATAGATGCGAAGATGTTTGTTTACTTTCACAAGTAATTCAATATAACATCAGATTCATCGTAATTTATCTTCAGTGAGCATTTTGTAATCGCTCGTTTCATGGCCTAGACAATGATGGGTACATTGACAATTGTAATAACTCTTCCTGGGTGTCAGGTCAGTAACATTGTTAGGCTGAATTGGCTGCATCACACCACCCGGGTGTCCAGTCTGCACCAGCACCAGGCATGTTGGGATCCATACCTGAGATCTGAGCAGGTATTCTTCTCGCCTTCTCCTTGTTAAAATAATTCATCACGATGCTCATTTGCTGGGTGTATTGCGGGTCTTTAGACAAATCGTTTATTTCGTAAGGGTCGTTGTTCAAGTCGAACAGCATATACCCTTTGCAATCGTCCACGTTTTCGGGGAGAGTTGTGTTAACGCCTGAAAGAGGATTTTGCCACCCGGAACACGGACCTCTTTTATGGTAGACGAGCTTGAACTGGCCAACTCTTACAGCTCCTACATCCAGCCACATCTGATACACCATCTTGTCCCTTTTGCTCGACCCGTTCTGCCTAAGTGACAAAAATATTTAAATTTTCAGTCAAATTATCACAAGATTAATGGGATTATATATATAAATAATGTATTGGACAATATTTGTAGTGTTTATACAATTATTTGTATGGGTATTTTAGTTTTACTATTCTTACCCTTTATGGACACTTGAAACGGAGATGTACTTATTATATATTGTCGACGTATGATACTAAGATGATAATTGTAATGTGTACATGATGGCTGCACGTATTGTGCGGTGTATAAAGCTATGAACAGTGTAGAACTAACTTTATTGCTAGCCATTGATTTTTGCCATCTACGTTGGGGATGACCACTGGTGTGGTTGAGTTGTTTGCCAGGTTGATGATGGTGACAGGTAAGTCTGTGACGTGAAGCAGACCGTTGTAATCCCGCGGAGCATCAGGGAACAGAACTCTGCTGTACATGAAGGCCGGGACCAAGGTGCCTCCCTCAAAAACCGTGGATTTCTTTCCTCTCAGCGGCCAGTTGCTTGCTCTGTTCAAAAATAAAATACATGCACACTTAGACACGTATATATGTCTATGATATATGTATATATAACTAGGCACACAAAGAGCGTTACAGACAAACGCGCACACATGCACACACTGAATATCCACCCTGAATATCCACCCCGAATGAAACTCGCACCCATAGGTGAGTCGCCGCCGTTGTCGCTCGTCACCATCAACAGCAGTGGCTTGTCATGTAGCCAAGTTGTTCCAAGGTGTCGGTGATGTTCTTGATGCCATCGTCCACCCCAGCCATGGTGCCACAGCGATCTCTGAGCAGGGTGTCGTTGATGTGGGAACATCTCTTGCTGTAGTACTCCGGCACCTGTACAGAAGTGTCTAAGTACAGTTAGCAAGGTGTGCTTGAGGAATGTCTTCAATCCATGTATGTTACCATTAACTTTATCATTAAAGTGATCAGGCGTTGACACTTCTTTCTTATTAGTTTAAATTTCCTGAAAACCAAAGACGCTACATTTTGTATTTATATAATAAAATTATTTATATGATTTTTAGTTTAATCTACCGAGATGTTAAACAGTCAGGTTGTTTAGAAGAAAACAGTATACACAAATGGTACTTCACATAATTTGTAAGTACATGTACGAATTTTTTTAAGTGCGAACAAGAACTTTGCTTATTCCTGGACCAGACTGAGGCAGTGTACGGTTCTTAAAAGTCACATTGACAGACTGGTTCGGGTTCATTGACAGACTGGTTAAATTGGTGATGTAGTTTCAGGTTTTAACTTAGTTTGCTACAATCATTTTACAGTCTCCTAGACTGTTATTATTTGTTTTGCTTGCTGTTTTCAATTTTCTTCAAAAGTTAAGCACAAGAGCTTAAAGACATTTCGTCGACCCTTTCGACACGAGAGAAAAGTTCATTAAGTGCAGAGATTGATGATCAAACGATAAACAACTACACTGCCTGCTATTAAATATTTTTTTCATTTCAAATTCAGCTTAGTAGACCAAAACAATGGTATCATGTGTGGACCATATAGAACTATACAAAGCCACTCTGGCCAAACTAAAGAAGAAAATAAATCTTATGGTAGCCAGATTAAGTTTAATAATATTAATAATATCCAAGAACTACCGTTATGGGGACGTGTATGGCCTTGTAGGCCAGGTTAATAAAAAAAGGTTGAGTCGTCCTGCTCGTCCTGTGTTCCTTGATGACGTCGATAGTTCGTTGTGTTAGAACCTCGGTGTCGTATTGTCCACTCACTGAACGATCCAATGTTTCGTTCGTCCTGTGTGACGTCCAAAGATTTATATATATATTTATCTATTTATATATTATAAATAACAGACAAAACCATGCATCTTATGATAATAACGCGTGTAACTAATATAATATTGAATCTAATAGAAAAGTCTGCTCGTAATCAGTTGTTGTTAATTATTCTTACACTTCGCACATTTGACTTCCACTTCGTAACGCCGGTATGCCAATCCAACGCAATAGTAGAGTTTACAAGGTAAAGTTTACAGAGATAGGCACCAAATATCTTACTCTGACACTGAGGAATAGTATTTCGCCTATTTCACAGCATAATAGGTGCTGGTAATGAGTACTATGTTCGGGCTAGCGGTTAAAACCCACCTTTTAAACTCTACATCTGCGCAGCAGAAAAAGTAGGTGTGCTAGAGCTAGTCAGGGAAAGCTTAAATAATCTGATGAAAAGAACTGGATTCAGTGCCGTTGTATCTTTCTGCTATCTTTTTCCAGAGAGAGAGAAAAGGGGAGAGAGAAAAGTTATTTACTTACCAAAAATCGTACGGATTACCCTTAAATTGGAAGAAATGATCGCCGTTGCCAAAGAGACAGCCCGAGAAAGCATCAAAACCTCGTCTGGTTGGCGCCATGCTCCAGCTACACATACCTGAATGCCACTTGCCAATCATATATGTCAGGTACCCCGCATCCTTAAGGTACTGTGGAAGTAGCTTGATATCCACAGGTATAGACCTATTGCACATAAACATCATCTTCACAAAAATATATCTGCTCTTTGCTCACGTGTTCCCAAATGTATATTTATATGATTTGTTTTTAAATTTTCTAAAGTGAATACGACGTCCGGGTAAAGCTGTCATAAATAGGTTTACCAGTCTCTAGTACAGACTAAGATTGAAAAACTTTCTGGTGTGAGAGTGGTACTGTCATTCCTACTGTGTTTGACACATAGTTTGGTAGCAAGAGAATACGACAATGACCTCCTGTACCTGTTATCATACCCTTGAAAGGGCTGCTCGATGCCCATCGTGTGAGGGTAGCGTCCGGTCATCCAGGCCGCCCGTGACATGCTGCAAGATGGCTGCATGTACATCCGGGTCAGACGCACGCTCTGGGATTCCAGTCTGTCCATGACGGGTGTCCGAAACTCGGGGTTGCGTGAGCTGCGCTCGTTGTAACCCTGATCATCAATCATGATCATGATCACATGAGGCTGAGTCCTTGACGCAACCCGGTGGATGAGGTGACAGGATAAGACTGCTATCCACAGCCACAGCTTCGGTGTTTGGAACATGACTCTGGAAGTCTTTGACTGATTAAAATACCAGGTTTACCTGCAAGGGATTATTTACAATAACACACAAACACTGAATCTCTGCTGGATTGTCTTACATATCTATATCCTCCCTTCTGTACGCATGTCAGTTAGGAAAGACTAGAAAAAAGGCAAAGGGTGGAGAAAAGGGTTGAATGGGCGAAAGGGTAGAAGAGAAGACAAATCCTGGAAGACATTTTAAATAATCCATTCTGCGACCATCAAACGAATAAAATATGGAAAGGAATTGTTCTTTCGTATGATGTTCTCTCAGTTTTGGCAATAAATATTGTTTTTCGCCAACAATCTTTCATACTTCAAGCAAAAACTTTGTATTTTCCATATTGCGGATGATGCATGTTAGGTTTTGATACATGTAATAATAAAAAGGTGAAATAAAAAATTCAAAGCATCTGGTACACAAAATATTCTTTTTCTGTTCGCAGACTGCTTTTGTCTCGGAATGAATCAACAAGAAGAAAACTTAAAGGCATGTTCAAACAGGAGATTAACCATGTACACACACTTTTCCAAACAGTTATAACTTTCTGGCTGTAACTCGAACTGGTGAACATGTGAGTAGAGATGGCTGGAGGGCAGTCATTTTATAGCCAAGCAGAGCAAAGAGAGACATGAGTCAAGTTTTACAACGTATCCGATGGAGAAGTCGTCTGAACTAGTAAACCTGTATCGTCTTATTCATTGTACAAAAATTCAGAACGACTTCAATGATATAAAAACCCGAAACCCTTTAGCCAAGCGTGTACGCTCATGCCCACATGTACACTAACAATATTTAGTTTATTAATATTGAAGAGTAAGCTCAGGGTCACCCTAGGGATAAGCCAACATTTGAGTAAAATGCCGAGTTTTGTTACATATCGTCGATCAGAAAAAAAAATTAGCTAGAACTTGGATCAGTACAATTATTGCTATAAGTACTGATTGACTTATTTATTTGTTTGCGTAGTGACTGGTAATGATAAACCTATTGTTTTGTTGTTCCAATATTAAGCCTCGATTCTTTCTTTTGTCAAACTAAGCTTTTTTTTGTTTGTTTCGGTGCAAGAACTGAGGGAGATGGTCTGCAAGCTTTTTTTTTTTTAGCGACAAACGATTTTAGGAAAATATTTTTGTCAATCATATGCTTGCTAATCATAACGAGACCTTTAGGATAAGAGTTTTTCAAGATAAACATTTAATAATATACCTAGGATTATAAAATGACAGGGTACTCAGCTGCGGCTTGGTTTGCGACTATATTCACGCTTTTGTGCCAAATTACAAAATATCCGGTTATTTCTTCAGATACCTGTTATTATAACAAAGTTCACAAATGTTTGATATACCACTAGAAGTCTTTGTCACATTTTACAAACAGCTAAATACCTACGGAGCCATTGCTTTCTCCACTGTTGCCACGTATAATAATAATAATAATAATAATAATAATAATAATAATAATAATAATAATAATAATAATAATAATAATAATAATAATAATAATAATAATAATAATAATAATAATAATAATAATAATAATAATAATAATAATAATAATAATAATAATAATAATAACAACAACAGCAACAACAGCAGCAGCAACAGCAGCAGCAACAACAGCAGCAACAACAACAACGAACGCTTTTCATAAATCGTACATGGACTAAATCATTAACAGCTGTGCATCCATAATAGCATATAACAGACACACACACTTCTACAACATTCACTCACTCATACACACAGTACATTACAGACACACGTTGTACACACTCGGGGTCAGGACAGGGTCGCAGTGGAGTCGTCCTTATGACAAAAAGAATTTTCGCCTAGCATATGGTAGCCTCTACGGTATTGTGAAGACCGAATTAAAATGGTTTACCTATCGACAATTTATCGAAAACATTGTTCAATTTCACTAAACCATAAAGTCCACTTGGCGAATAATGTTGACATGATCGTTGTACTTCAACTGATAATAAGCCTAAAATACAAAACGGAATGAGCCATTTAACATCGAACCCTTCGCTTTTCTTCTTTGATGAGAATGATTCTTAACAAACAGAAATTAAGCGTACAATGTTCGAGAACATCATTTGTTTAGAATAAATAACTATGACATGCAACTGATTGCTAATTTTCTATTTTAAAATTATTATTTGAGTTGTAGATTTCTTGCTTCAACCGTTTGACCAAATATATCAGAGAAATGACATCTTTTACTGGAATTCCAGCAGTGCAGGCTAGCTAGGTAAGTGAAAGTTTTGTCGCTTGTCAGGTTAATCAGCTGCTTTCGCATATAAACGGATGCATCACAAGATTGGTTAGGTTTTTAGGTTCACTTTACAGAGAATTTTCTGCACATGTTACGGTAGGTTTTACCCATAAGTAAATTACCGAGGGTTATAATTACAAGCCCGTACAGTTTCCACTGTTTGTCGGTTCGACTCCAAAACAAACAAATAAACAAACAAACAAACAAACAAACAAACAAACAACAACAACAAAAACAAAAACTGATGTTTGCACACAATCATATTTCACGTATCAGCAAAATGTCATGATTGAGTTCAGTTTGTAGAGGATAATGATTTACAGTTTTTCAGAATCAAATTCTTCATATAAAGGAAGAATGAACTTCTATGACCATTGAGCCCAAGACAGCAGCAGGATGCCCCATATACAATAATACTTACCTCTTGATTGTCTGTAAGAAGGTCTTGAGTCCTACAGGAGATGGCAGTGAGTTCTGAATAAATACTTTTCTCACGACCCGCCCTCTCTTGTCACGTGGACACGTCATCTTCTGGTCCTGTCACAGAAGTTCATCAGTTGCGCATTCTCATGAATAATGTACTACATAGGTGGCTATAGACTCACCTTATTCTGCTAGATTGACCTATTAACCCTGTGTTTTATTTACCGTAACCCATCTGCTGCTCGATCAATCTTTTGGTTCCCCTCCACACTCTCTCTCTCTTGTAATAAAAGTATTGACAAGATTGTTTACGAGAGAAAACGTTACGGGAAAATATCTACAACGAGTAAATCTAATCATGACCAGAATGGAAAAAAAACAATAAACAGAAGCAAACATGTCCACGTAGCTCGTAGTAGGTTCTATTCAGACTGCAGGCAGAGTTCAGGATCAGGAACCAAGAAATTGCTTGGTGTACACCGAGTGGCTGCTGCGTAGATGTTACTAATAAACAAGACTGGAAAAAACAACAGCACCTGTGAAAAGCAATCTGTTACTTGTTTTTGTTTTCCTCATCGTACCAGGATATTGGGACAATGTTTGATGGTCACAGAAGTTTTATGAAAGCAAAATCACAATGAAGGATTTCCTGCCTCTTTTCTTTCCGTATCAGTAATTTCCTCCAAACAACCCAGAAACTAACATGGATGATGGATGGATGGCTCACTGGTGTCACGTGATCCTTGGAGGGACTGGACTCTGTTTCAGTCTGCATTTGAGGTGCGGTGCTGCATAAGACCCTCGTAGTTCTCATTAATTTGTTTTATATGTGCGAATGTTTACTACTACTACTACTACTACTACTACTACTACTACTACTACTACTACTACTACTACTACTACTACTACTACTACTACTACTAGTACTACCCTCAGTAGTAATAAGAAAGAGTGAGAATTGATAAAGCCCAATATCTCAAAGCCCAATATCTTTTAAAAAGTTTCTTCGTAAAAGACAGGAACAACAGTTATGAGATGTGATTAGCTGTCATCTGCGTGGCAGGCCACCCCACGTCCAAGAAACTCAAACTTTCGATTAATATTGGGCTTAATATATTTATTTATGAGATAAATTACTTCTCATAGTGCGCTTCATAGAGGATGTACAATAGATTTTGTTATACATCAGTGACGACTGATTCACAGTTTGGTCAGACAAGTGACTCGTCATGACAGTTATAGTATGGGCAATGTTCATGGAAAAGAACTGCGCACTTGAAAGATTTGTTTTCGTGCTTACATTAACTCTAGAAAACAAACAACAAAAGCTCTAAACACCACGTCACACCTGTAGGATATCGTTCTTCTATTGAAATAGTACCCTCAACATCTGCTTCACACATGTGCCATATATCTGCACTGGGTGTGGTGAGCAAGTCTGTCAGGGTTCACAACCCATACTGTCCGTCAGCTTTCTGTGTTGTTCTCCTGATGACGTACGAGTATGACATCTATTTATAAATTTTGATGTCATGAGTTGTGGTGGGTGTCGTCTTGTTTCCTGTATAGTGATGTCTTGTGTCCGACGTCTTGTGTGCGTCATCTGTTCCACGTCACTTGAAGCAGAAAAAGACGTCATATATAATAATAACCGCAGTTGCTCTCTAATGTCCAAGTTAGCGGGTGAACAAACATCAATCTTCGTCCGCCATCTTCTCTATATAACTCTTTCAGTGACTTTGAATTTCTGCCTCTTCGACTCGATTCACCAACAAGTCTCTTCATCCTCATCGTCATCAGGGTCAGGGTTGTGTGTTGTGTGTGTGTAATACGTCATGCACTGATACATCCACACATTGTCAGACAACCTACCCATGAATTAAAATGGTTCAGGGAGGACATTGCGGGTCACATGACCAGACAGCAACGCACGAGGTCCAGAAACTCTGGTATGGTGTTGGGCATGGCATTCACGAGCATGGTGATGGCTTCCTCGCGTATAGAAAAGTGTTCAGAGCTGTAATCAGCTGTACACTCACATCAAGTTGGGTGATCTATATTGAAATAGTTGCCTGTACTTATAATGTCACCAATATCCAAGTATATTTTCTCACTTCCACAAACGAAGAAAACAACGTGTCGGTCAGTCGGTAGGTCCGTCCGTCCGTCCGTATACCCATACCATGTGACTAACGTCTGTCACACGTTTGATTAACCACGGCTACTGAAGCGTGTAACTTCAACAGAGGAAACATACGTCACAGCTGGGGTGTGGTGAATGGCGTGTATGGTATGAGAAATGAAGCATGAAGAAACAAGAGAAATTCAGTCCCTTTCCCTTGTCAGCAGCATTCGAAAATCTTTAATGTGCACCCAACGAACTTTCCCCAGAAAGCATCGTAAATGATGATGCTAACAAATTATTGAAACCAACTGTTTAACATCTCGGTAGATTTAACTTTAACTCGTATAAATAATTTCATTACATCCAAATGCAAAATGTAATTAGTCTGTAATCTTACAAGAAAATGTGTTAAAAATGGTAACAGACAAATCTTGAAAACAATCTAGCAAACATTTATCCTAAAAAAATGAACATTATCTTAGACAGTCGTTCATAAAGTGTCGAGAATACTTTCATGGTTCGGTTGTATTTTTAAATCATAAGATCAGGTTTTTTAAAAATCTTTCATCTGATATTAACTTAGTCTGCATCACAACAAACATTGAGGGTATAGATGAAATTAACTTTTGGGACAGCATCTCAAAAAATAGTGAGAGCCCGAGGTAAAAGTTTGTCTATGACCTCAGCGACATCACAAATCGTTTTGCAATCAGTTACAAAAATTACAAGGTGACGTGGAACAAGCCAGGAGCAACAGACCTCTGTATGTATGCGTTATACAAAAAAGCTACAAAAAATATATAACCGAATGATTCGAAGATGTTTCTCAAACTCTGCCATTCCCTTCCTCGCCCCCAAGGAACATGGAACACATCCATATCATTACCACCGTCTGTCATCATCAATCATCATGATGTTCTTGATCTGATACATGTATATATCTCGCGTGTCATAGCCAGTTGGTACCATCCTCCGCCTGGTGTACAGCAGCCTCCGACCCCGAAATACTCCTCCAAGGTGTACTTGCTGTTTGACCTCGCCACTGATGCCAGGTAAGGCAGTTACACACCACTTTGTATTTCTAGAATTATTTTGAAGTGGAATGTAGGTTGGAGTGGGGATGGGATGTGATGGAGGATTAAGCTACGAGAACTTGTTTTTTGTTTGAAATTTCGTTTAGTAGTTGTCGCTTGTGTCTGGTTGATTGAATGCAACTGAGGGATTTGGTCTGTTCCCCTTAATCATGCTTGGAGAAGATAATTATCTTGATAAAAGTGGGGTTTTTTTTTTAGCAAGAACCTAGCTGTAGAAACACGGTGAAACGTTTAAAATACTAATTTTTGGAATACTTTGTTCCACACAACTATCTAGAGGTTCTACATTTTGACTGGTTTTCAAAGTAAATAAAAAAAACCTATCCTAACACATCCTATAAATTGTCATTGGCAGGAAGGGAAGCAACATTTTTACATTTTTCAACATATAGATACTTAAAAAGCAAGGATGTCAACATGGATTTGTTTTTTTTTTTTTTGTTTTTTTTTAATCAAGCTCAACCTTGTTCTCAGATATTTGTGCTGTACGTGTTGTTTAATAACATGTATCTACGCTCCTAGTATCCTTTACTAGAAGATATGAACTCTGCTTTAATTCGTTATTTATTTGTTACTTTTTCCTGGTACAATTTATAGTTGATTGTTTATTATTTTCGTTTTTTTATGGGTAGATGGTTTGCTCTCTTTCCCTCGCACTAGCGCACCTTCCCCCACCCCAGCCCTCATTGTCTTTATTTATCTGTATATATAATATATAGCATGGTATTTAATAACGTGTTATTTCATAATATCTAATTAGCTCTTAGTATTCATTACTAGAAAATAATTCATCTATTTTAAGTCGTTAATTTATTTATTCGGTACTTCTGCCTGGTAGGTTCTGATGGTGATCGTATTATTGGGTTTTTTCCCCTCCTTATATCGACGGTTGACTTCTCAAGGGAACCTACTGCGGATGAACATCTATAACTCTAAAGGGGTTTCTTCCCTTTGCCTGCATTAAAACCGCATCTTTCTTAGAGTATAAGGAAAAAACAAAATTTTTCATTTGAAACTCCTACAAAAACACTTGTACAAACAGACAAACGCTTAGTTCCAGTCTGCACCACCACCAGGCCTGGCACATTCCTTACGTATCCATCACCGGCGTCGCCAAAACGGCTTCTCTCTGGTAATACGCATCCATCGCATAGGATGGATGCTATGGTGTCATAGTACAATTCGCAACCCTGCGCGTAAATGAACGAATAAATAAGGGAGAAAACACGGGAACCTTTAGGACTTGTTCCTCCAGCGATTACTTCCCTTTAAAGGGTGAAAAGGTCAACCAATCGTGTGTTACCTCGTGTAAATTCCACTATTATGTTTCGTTTACTAGGGCGCCATATTACATTCGTTGGGGGGTCACTCGATTTGACGTGGATTTGTTCTCAAACAACAGAAAATGAGAAGTAAACAGTAAGTAATATCTAAATTCTAATGTATATTCAAATAAAATATGATTTTGGTTGGTACTTTATGCTTGTATATATTATGTAAAAAATTTTTTCTTAATTTCTGTCTTGTGTGACCTTCCGATACGTTTGGAAAAAATCTGCCCAATACAGTTACTATCTTTGATGTGAGCTTACTACAAGAAATCAGAACCTATAATTCTTGAATTTAACACCACGCAAATGTTTTTAAGAAGCTCTTTTAAAAGGCGTATCGCATATATTTGTCGTTTGTGTAGTTTAACAGATATAATTTTTTTAAAACACCGGTGAACATTTGCTTTGTAGGCATTCGGTGCTCCGTCGTGAAGCGTCGTCACGCGGCTCTGTACCTTCTTTGCGTACCGATAATAATATTATTAAATGCATCAATCTGATTTTTTTTGGACAAGAACAATGTTTATTCATTTCAAGTTTATATGCGGTTATCAAAGTGTGATTCCTGGCAGTGTAACTTGTGCTAGCATGATATAT
Organism: Pomacea canaliculata; assembly: GCF_003073045.1. NCBI lineage: Eukaryota > Metazoa > Mollusca > Gastropoda > Architaenioglossa > Ampullariidae > Pomacea > Pomacea canaliculata. The sequence continues at coordinate 14,545,784 of NC_037596.1, read as the reverse complement.
CCTGCGCAACCCTGTTTGAATTTTTTTTTTAAATTCCATGATACCTACCTAATTTGCTTTGGATTACCTAATAAGTGACTGTTCATGAAGGATTCAAATGTAAACAGTTGTGTTTCACACTGTTTGATCTTGTATTTTTAGTTTAAATTTTTTTTCTATCTCTAACAGTTATTTTTTTATGATTTTTTGAAATTGGTGAATTTCCGTGCGTACGGGGGGAGTTGAGCTCCAAAATCGCCCCAGTAAGCAATGAGTTATATCGACGGTTGACTTCTCAAGGGAACCTACTGCGGATGAACATCTATAACTCTAAAGGGGTTTCTTCCCTTTGCCTGCATTAAAACCGCATCTTTCTTAGAGTATAAGGAAAAAACAAAATTTTTCATTTGAAACTCCTACAAAAACACTTGTACAAACAGACAAACGCTTAGTTCCAGTCTGCACCACCACCAGGCCTGTTGGGATCCGTAGCTGAGATCTGATCAGATATTCTTCTCGCCTTCTCCATGTTGTTCTGCATGTTGAAATAATTCATCACGATGCTCATCTGTTGGGCGTATTGCAGGTCTTTAACCAGATCGTTCATTTCGTGAGGGTCGTTCTCCACGTCGAACACTATAAATGCATACACAATTTATGGCAAGACTTTGTAAGTATAGTGTGGTTTATTTTAATAGAAAATATTTAATGAAGCAGTAAAAGCTTCATTTCGGTGTCGAATTTAGTTCTTTTTGTTCCTTTCATTTTGTTTGCTGAGTTGATATAACGGAACTTGGGGTTTTAGTTACAGAATGCAGTGACTACTAGCTAGATGTTTAGCAAGACGCCAGCCATCCTGATCTTAAAATATTAGCAAGAGATTGGAAAGCCCTCGTAAAGAAAGATATGAGTTTTTCATTAAAGTTCTTGGAGAGGTGGTTTGTTTATTTCTTTAATTAAAAAAAGAGAAGGTAGCTGTTCTCTATCACATGGGGTTCATTCTATTTTAATCTTGCAAGAATCACAGGTTCCCGACGGGGCTATTGAGGGTATAGACGACCTTAACTTTTGGGACAACATCTCCGCTAATAGCAAGATTTTGTATCAAGAAAAATCGTTTCGCAATCCGTTACAAAAATTACAATCTGACATGGAATAGACCATGATCAACAAATCAATGTATGTATATCTCTCTCTCTCCCACTGTTGATATGGTTGTGTATGGTGAAGCTGGTAGGTATCCCCTGTACATAAATACCTACAGAAAATTGTGGCTATACGTTCTTAACCTTCTCATGACAAGACTTTGTAGAAAAGCTGACGAATTGCTTCACTAAAAGCATGAGTCTGGGAAATCAACTTAAAGAGCATAAACAAAGTGGTATCTGAAAATGGATCGGGGAGAGTGTGGGTCAACCAGGGGTTTACTTCATTTGCTTCTTAATTCTGTGGCATCTACTTACACGAAACTCTGATGTTATTATCAATACATTTTAACCAGTTATGTAAAAGGGATTTATTCTGAAATGTAAAAATTTCAACTTTAAAAAGATATAGTGTGCATGTCCATCATTCTTTATGAATAAGACACATTGGATCCTTCTTGCTGTGTCTGCGTTTGTGTTGTCCTGGCTTGGTTAATACAATCTCTCTATCTGTCGATGTCCCTACCGCACAATCTTCAAAGATCTCAGAATTGTGTGTCTAGCAGGCGACAAGCAGACCATACTACCCCCTGCCTCCACGAACTTCATTGGCTGACAGTTCGAGGTCCCATTGATTTCCTGGCCACTCACCTCATAACAAGTAACGACTGAGAAGTATAAAGAGCATCAGTGCAAATAGCACGGACAGCACTGGAACTCCTTTTGGATGAGCCAGATCGTAAGTACATAGTTTGTAACCACTTGGATATTTATCAAATGCTATTTTGGGAGTTAAAAAAAATTAGCTCAGACAAATAAGAGAATAATAAGTGTTTATATGTAAGATACTGGTTCTCACGGGAAATTTGCAGTTTTATTAGCAACTACAATCTCTTACAAGGTGCGTGGATGATTTTCTTCTCTTTATTTTATTTTTATATTTTGGTCATAGATAGATGTAATACGTTTCTCTCCTCTGAAGCCTTTAAGTCCTTTTTAGTACCTATATTACAAAAGATTGATTGGCCCTTTGGCCCATTTTATGTACAATTTTATTTACAAGATTAGGAATGTAAGAACAATGCATGTCAAACAGTTAATATATCATCCACCCAGAGAATTTCATTTTTTTCTTCTGTTGAACTTAAAAATAGTAAAAAATATACTTGAAACTGTGCGTGCGTGTTTGTGCGTGTGTCTGTGTGTGTGGCTTTTGTTTTTGGGTGTTTTTGCGGGATGGTGTATTTTTGCGTGAACATTGTTACTGTTATTTGTATTTCTCTAAGATACAGTGAAATGAAATACATTTTTAAAAGTAAAAAGTCGTCATTCAAAAGTTTCGATAAATTTACGACCAGTAAGCAAATTTTATCTCCATGACAACATTTTAGCCACTATGTGTAACTTCGAAAATCCAGAGAGGGAAGTCGGACATACACACGACAGAATAAATTTCATTACCTAAAGAAGTCAACTCTCCGATGCAAAAGGTTAATTGATATTTGTCATTGCTCCAGGATACGAGTCTTTGATCTAACATGCAACTGCAAGCGTTTCTCGTCTTCATGGTATCCTCGTCATTAACAACAGCCTCGATTCCCCATATCCTGTTGATCGTCGTCGACGATTTGGGCTATTCCGACGTCGGGTGGAAAGATCCTGAGATGTACACCCCGAACATAGACCGCCTGAGGGCGAACGGGGTGGAGCTGACCAACGCGTATGCAGGGCCGTCATGCACCCCTTCCAGAACTGCATTCATGACGGGTATCTACCCGTACCGCATGGGCATTCAAGACGATGGATTTCGAGGTATTATGAACATTTCCGTGCCCCTTGACAAGAAGATGTTGCCGCAGAGTATGAAGGAGCTCGGTTACGCCACGCACATGGTGGGCAAGTGGCACCTGGGATTTTGTCGTCCGGAAATGACACCTATTGGCAGAGGGTTCGACACCTTCTACGGTATGTACCACGGCGCCTCAGACCATTTTTACCATAATAGTAGTTGGAACGGCTATGACCTCTCCTTCAACAACACACCTGCGTGGTCCGCCAATGGCACCTATTCCACATACCTACACACTCAGAGAACCATCGACATTTTACAGACCCACAATCTATCCCAGCCTCTCTTCCTCTACCTGGCTTATCAAGCCATACACGAGCCATTGCAGGTGCCTGAACACTACGTCAACACATTTTGCTCACACGTCATCACGTCAGAAGACCGGAAGACGCGTTGTGGGATTGCAGCGGCCATGGACGAGGGCATCGGTAACATCACGCGCGAGCTGGAAGACCGGGGCTACATGGACAACCTGCTCATCGTCTTCACCTCGGACAACGGCGGGCCCGTCAACGTAGCCTCCAGCAACTGGCCGTTGAGGGGGGGCAAAAAGACTCTGTGGGAAGGAGGAACCAAAGTCTTGAGTTTCCTCTACAGCAAGACACTGCTGAATGGCAACACATCCTACAGTGGAATTGTGCACGCCGTTGATTGGTAAGTTTTAATTGGAGAAAGATTTAACAATTTCCTTTTTGGATGTATTGATATACAGTTATATAATAATAGAATAATTTCCTTTTTGTATGTGTTGATATATATTAATAATTGATAACTATACGTTGATTCAGGAATTAAAATTAATATTTGGATCTGTACTGCCTTTATCGTTAATCAAATAGAGAACGTGGCTGTTTCTATATTAAAAACTGTTTTACCTTGACAAATACACAGGCACCCGACTCTGCAACGAGTAGCTGGTGGTAAAGGAACCATTCCGGGTATAGACGGCCTTAATCTCTGGGAAAGCATCTCCACCAATGGAGCAAGTCCACGGCAGGAATTTGTCTACAACCTCAGTGACACCACAAATCGTTCTGCAATCCGTTTCAAAAATTACAAGCTGACATGGAACAGGCCAGGATCACCCACTCTGTGTACTAACCTTTTTCGTTCTTCCAATCCTTGTGTGTGTGTGTCTCTGTTATTTGAATAACATACTTGTGAACCTTACTGTATTCTGTAGCCGGCTGGTACAATCCTCCACCTGGTGTAGACGCCCCTCCTTCGTCAAATTACTCCAAGGTGTACTTGCTGTTTGACCTCGCCGCTGACCCCACGGAGACGACGGACATCAGCAATCGGTCAAACGTGAAGAGTGTCCTCACGTACATGAAGAACAAACTGTTGGACCTCAGGCTCAACATGCCACCTTCCCTGCACCCGACCACACTGGATGCTGGGAAACCGCAGAACTGGGGTGGGGCCTGGACAACCGGATGGTGCTGACCATGAGGACTTACTGCAGTCCTACGCATGTTCCCGTGGCAGCACCACTCGCATGTGGAATCTGATAGACTTCTGAAAATGAAATAAAAGTTCAAATAAAATATTTGTTTGTCAACATTGAAATTACCTTATGTGTGTGAGTGAATGGGATAGTTAAAAGACAATGAGCAGCAGCAGGAAGAACACACATTACAGAAAGCGTTGTGCAAAAGTTTAAATGCATAATTTGTACATTTTCAACTCCATGTTTCAAGCAATCACTTATGTAAAATGAAATTTATTAGTCAAGCCAATACCATGAATTATGATTATTGAGTTAAGGTCATCACTGTTTGGAAACATTATGACTTCTATAAATAACAAATACCTTTCCAGAAAAGTTCTTTCAATTCATTAATGAGGTACCTCCTTTCAGTCATCACAGATTGCAGGCACCCATGGATATCATACTGTGGACGACATGAGAAAGCTTAAATCGCCACAAATGCCCGGCCAACTATCATGACAACGCGGCACTGCACGTTAGGGAACCAGCAGTCTATAACAGATAACTGTACTCACCACGAACTTGTATTACTGGACTGCTGCCAGACGATTTTTTTCCAGTTAACTGCTGAAACGTAGCATTAGACGAAAAAGCTTTCGGTTTATTCACATTCTTCGTTACGGCTCGCAGACTAACAGCATATATCTTCGCAAAAGGTTGAGAGTTGGTCTTGGCAGACAGACAGCAGTCCACCTATATACGCCCTTGATACAAAGGAATAAACTTTGATGCATTTTGCATAAAAATTGTGTAGGTGAGAAACTTTTAGGTTCTGTTGAAAGTATGTATAGAGTCGTTAAGAATGTCTAGCCAGAATTTTATGTATTTATGTACAGGGGATATCTACCAGCTTCGCCATACACAACCATATCAACACTGAGAGAGAGCGAGAGATACTGGCCTATTCCATATCAGACTGTAATTTTTGTAACGGATTGCAAAACGATTTTTCTTGTCATTGATACAAATTCTTGCAATTAGCAGAGATGTTGTCACAAACGTTAAGGCCGTCTATACCCTCAATAGTCCCGTTGCCACCGGCTACTCGTTGTAGAATCGGGTACTTGTAATTCTTGCAAGATTAAATTAGTATGAACCCCATATTATAGAGAACAGCTACCTTCTCTTTTTTAATTAAAGAAATAAACAAACCACCCCTCCAAGAACTATAATGAAAAAACTCATATCTTTCTTTATGAGGACTCTCCAATCTCTTGCTAATATTTTAAGATCATGATAGCTGGCGTCTTGCTAAACATCTAGCTAGTAATCACTGCATTCTGTAACTAAAACCCCAAGTTCCGTTACATCAACTGACAATTTATAGGATGTTTCAGGATTGTTTCTTTTATTTATTTTAAAACCAGTCAAAATGTAGTATCTCTAGTTGGTTGGTTGGGACAAAGAATTGCAAAAACTCTTGAGGCCTAAGAATTGAGAATTCGTAGAATATTGCATTTTGCATTTGGGTATAATGAAATTATTTATACGAGTTATAGTTAAATCTACCGAGATGTGAAACAGGTGGTTTCCAAAAAAATAATATTCACAGATTGTACTTCACATAATTTGTGAGCACATCATTTACGAATGTTAGTCAAGTTCGAACAAGAACTTTGATTATTCTGACTTAGCCAGTGTAAGGTTCTTAAACATCAGACATTTACAGACTGGTTCGGGTTAAATCAGTGATGTAGTTTCAGGTTTTTACTTTGCTCTAACGAACGCAACATGTCGGCTTTTTCCCTGTTGGACATTAATTTCTGCTAACTGTTTTTGTCATTTAGCGATAAAAGAGATGTTAGCTTTGGTGTCAATGCCCTCAAGTTATTCAGACCCTGAGTGGACAAACATGCGGAGTTGTTTAATGTGACTTTATTTTATTAATCTACTAATATTTTATTAATATCATTATTCACACATTTACTGCTTTAGAAACTCCGTCTTACCACCCTTTCATGTCTGTATTTTTTGAAATAACCAGTCGCACTTATCGTGCATACGTCGTGCTTATCCCATGATTCCTTCATCCTAGAAAAACAATGGACACCCCACTGACGTCACGAAAGGTGTCTACAGTTTCTGTCAATATCTGGAAAATAAAAGACAATGTTGTGCGTAATCAACCAATCTGTAAGCGAAATAACTGATGTAGGACTGCGCAACACATGGGATTCTTTTGTAAACCCGTTCCTTGAATAATGTTTTTATGGTTGAGTGAAGACTGTATACACAACACCTTCTGTCAGACAAACGCATTGTCACGAAAGCTCTTTTCTGGGGAAAGTCCGTTGGGTGCACATTAAAGATTTTCGAATACTGCTGACAAGGGAAAGGGACATAATTGTTCTTACATCTTCATGCTTCATTTCTCATACCATACACCACACCCCAGCTGTGACGTATGTTTTCCTCTGTTGAAGTTACACGCTTCAGTAGCCGTGGTTAATCAAACGTGCGACATACGTAAGTCACATGGTATGGGTGGACGGAAGGACGGACCTACCGACTGACCGACACGTTGTTTTCTTCCTTTGTGGAAGTGAGAAAATATACTTGGATATTGGTGACATTATAAGGACAGGCATCGACTTCAATATAGATCACTCAACCGGATGTGAGTGTACACAGATTACAGCTCTGACCACTTTTCCATACGCGAGGAAGCCATCACCAAGCTCGTGAATGGCATGTCCAACACCATACCACAGTTTCTGGACCTCGTGCGTTGCTGTCTGGCCATGTGACCCACAATGTCCTCCCTGAACCATTCTAACTCATGGGTATGTTGTCTGACAAAGTGTGGGTGTTCTAGGTATCAGTGCATGACGTATTACACACACACCATACAACCCTAACCCTGAGCCCCCTTCTGATGACGATGAGGATGAAGAGACTTGTAGGTGAATCGATTCGAAGAGGCAGAAAATCAAAGGAAAGTCACTGGGAGAGTTATATAGAGAAGATGGCGGACGAAGATTGATGTTTTCCCCTCTAACTTGGACATTAAAGAGCGACTGCGATTATTATTATATATGACGTCTTTTTCTGCTACAAGTGACGTGGAACAACTGACGCACACAAGACGTCAGACACAAGACGCTAGTCGTACGGAAACAAGACGACACCCACCACAACTCATTACATCAAAATTTATAAAATGATGTCATACGCTGTCACAACAGTGGAGCAAACATGAAGGTAACTAATGAAAACATTGACAAAGTTGTCATGGAGTCTTAGACCTACAATAGCTGCTGCTATTTAATTACTGTGATGGGAGTTTTCTATTTCATGTTTTTTCGTGTTATTTTAAATGAAGAGAAACATTACAAGAGACTAACATTCACAAGGTTAATGTTCACATGGGCACAAAGGTGACTGAGTGACAACCTGCGAATTTACAACATTGCTGATGGCGACCCGACAAATCCTCAAATAGATGACCTTAATGTTTGTGACAGCATCTCCAACAATGGGGTCTTTGTCTCTCTCTCTCTCTGATATCGTTAGTTCACTAATAAAATTAATTCATATAAATATAATTCATCGCTATTTACTTTAGATCATTAATTAACTCAGTTTTCATTTTCTGCGAAGAAAAGATTCGATAATGACTTCAGTAAAGAGATACGCTGATTGTAATACGATTAATTATGATTATTTTACACCTTTTGCTGTTCCTTCTGCCATTTTACTCGTACGTCATCAGGAGAACAACACAGAAAGCTGACGGAAAGTATGCCTTGTGAACCCTGACAGACTTGCTCACAGCACCGTGTGGAGATATATGGCACATGTGAAACAGATGCTGAGGGTACTGTTTCAACAGAAACACGATATTCCACAGGTGGGACGTGGTGTATAGAGTTTTTGTTGTTTGTTTTCTAGAGTTAAGGTTATCACGAAAACAATTCTTAAAAGTGAGCAGTTCTTTTCCGTGAACATTGCTCATACGATAACTGTCATGACCAGTCAAGTCTGGCCAAACTGTGAATCAGTCTTCACTGACAAAATCCATTAAAAAAAATTGTACATCCTCTATGAAGCGCACTATGAGAAGTAATTTATCTCAGAAATAAATATATTAAGCCCAATATTAATCGGAAGTTTGATTTTCTGGGTATCGCCTGAAAGAGAGGACACCCTTGACAGCGACAGCAACGTATGTTGAAAGTAGCCACTCGGCGAATAACTGTTGACATGATCGTTGTACTTCAACTAATAATGTGCCTTAAATACAAAACGGAATGAGCCATTTAACATCGAACCCTTCAGTTTTCTTCTTTGATGATAATGATTCTTAACAAACAGAAATTAAGCTTACAATATTTGATAACATCATGTGTTTAGAATAAATATGACAGGCAACTGATTGCTAATTTTCTATTTTAAAATTCTTATTTTAGTTGTAGATTTCTTGCTTCAACCTTTGACCAGAAAACGAAGAGAAATGACATCTTTATTGGAATTCTAGCAGTGCAGGTGTGTTAGGTAACTTCACTTGTTTAGTGGCTCGTGAAAGTTTTGTCGCTTGTCAAGATAATCAGCTGGTTCCGCATATCTCTTTAATTTTACAGGTGGATAACAAGATTTGGTTATGTTTTTAGGTTCACCTTACAGCTAATTTTCTGCACAAGTTAGGATAGATTTTACCCGTGGGTATATTGCCGATGTTTATAATTACAAGCCCGTACAGTTTTCACTGTCTGTCAGCTCGACTGCAGAAATAAGTGATGTTTGCACACAATCACTCCTCGTATCAACAAAAGGTTGCCATGATTGAGTTCAGTTTGTAGAGGATAATTTTTTACAGATAATTGTAAAGGGAAGAATAAACTTCTGTGAACATTGAACCCAACACGGCAGAAGGATGCCCCCATATACATTAACACTTAACTCTTTATTGTCTGTAAGAAGGTCTCGAGTCCTATAGATGTCAATGAGGTTGGAATACATACTGTTCTCATGACCCGCTCTCTCTTGTCACTTGGACCAGTCATCTACTGGTCCTGTCACAGTAGTCCATCTGTTGCACATTCTCAAAAATAATGTATTACATAGGTGACTTCAGACTTACCTACTTCTGCTAGATTAACCTACTAACCCGTGTTTCATTTACAGTAACCCATCTGCTGTTCGATCAATCGTTTGGTTCTCCTCAACCCCCCCTCTCTCTCTCTCTCTCTCTCTTGTAATAAAAGTATTCAACAGATGGCTTAGGAGAGAAAACTTTACGGGAAAATGTCTACAATGAGTAAATCTAATCATGACCAGAATGGGAAAAAAAAAAAAACAATAACAGAAGCAAACAAGTCCACGTAGCTCGTGGTAGGTTCTATTCAGACTGCAGACAGAGTTCAGTATATAGGACCAAGAAATTGCTTGGTATAAACCCGTGCTGCAGAGTAGATATTACTAATAAACCAGACTGGAGAAAAACAGCAGTGAAAAGCAAGAAGAAGTAGACGAAAGAAGAAAGGGTGGAAAGAAGAAAGAAGAAGAAAGAAATAAGAAATACAAGAAGAAGAAGAAAGAAAGAAGAAAGAAGAAAGAAGAAGAAGAAGAAGCAATGAATAACAAACTGTTCGACCTCAGGCTCAACATGCCTCCTTCCCTGCACCCGACCACACTGAATGCTGGGAAACCGCAGAACTGGGGTGGGGCCTGGACAACCGGATGGTGCTGAACATGAGGGCTTACTGCAGTCCTACGCATGTTCCCGTGGCAGCACCACTCGCATGTGGAATCTGATAGACTTCTGAAAATGAAATAAAAGTTCAAATAAAATATTTGTTTCTCAACATTGTAATTTTCTTGTGTGTGTGTGTGTGTGAATGAATGGGATAGTTAAAAGACAATGAGCAGCAGCAAGGACACACATTACAGAAAGCGTTGTGCAAAAGTTTAAATGCATAATTTGTACATTTTCGACTCCATATTTCAAACAATCACTTATGTAAAATGAAATTTATTTGTCAAGTCAAAAATCCTCACAAGAAATATCTGGTAACAATATGTTCTGGAGTTAAGGTCATCACTATTTGGAAACATTATGACTTCTATAAATAACAAATACCTTTCCAGAAAAGTTCTTTCAATTCATTAATGAGGTACCTCCTTTCAGTCATCACAGATTGCAGGCACCCATGGATATCATACTGTGGACGACATGAGAAAGCTTCCATCACCACAAATGCCCGGCCAACTACCATGACAACGCGGCACTGCACGTTAGGGAACCAGCAGTCTATAACGGATAGCTTGTATTACGAACTTGTATTACTGGCAGACGATATTTTCCAGTTATCTGCTGAAACGAGGCATTAGACGACAAAGCTTCCGGTTTATTCACATTTCAGATTAACTACTAAAACGAGGCATATTACTACAAATATATGCCCATAGAACTAGTACTCAGTCTTGGAATCGGAGTACAAAACTATAAGCATGTTAGAAAACAGAAGCAATATTTATTGAATGACCAACTGCTTAACAGATTTACCAATAAGATACAGTCTTAAGATGTGAAAGAGTGCTTTGACGATGCTATGCAACTCATTACAGCAGATAATAATATTTTGCTAGCTAAATTTATGGATGGTATATACAAAGCAGGCAATTGTATGAAAAGACAGATATAGCTATAACAGACAGTTATAAAAAGAACTATAACTATAAAAGACAGAAAAAGGCAGATTTGGCTCTATCTTGAATGTAAGGACAGCATAAAAGTACTTCGAAAACAGCTCAGAATGTTTGATATGCAGCTGACGACAGATTGATCTATATGTAAAAATGAAAGGAATATAAAACCTTATTGCATAAAAAAATGTAGCTCATAGAAAACAACTTCTAAATACACTTACGAATGGTCTAAAGGATCAAGACATTTTTGGGGGAGTCGTTAAGTTAACTCAGAAGAAAGGTTTATATATATATTAACCCTATCCCCAAGGAAATTTGGTATAACTATCTTTATAAGATGTTTAACTTATTTCCCTCAATGTATACAGTCGAACATGAACGTGAATTGGCTTTCATTGACACAGTGACAAAAAGTAATCACAGATGCAATGATAGCAACTGGCTTAATGACCCAATTACTAGAGAAGAAGTGAAATGTGCCATCTCCTCATTTAAAAATAAGAAAGTAGGAGGTCCCGATAGTTTAACTGGGGAATTATTAAAGTATCCCAATAACACAGCAATCCCCTTTCTAGTTACATACTTTTATTTGTTTAACCTAGTTTTTTCCAAGTGCGTTGACAGAAGCCATAATTCAATCTCTGCATAAGAAAGGTGATATAAGCCAGCCAGATAACTGTAGAGGTATTTCTCTGTTGAATATTTGTAGTCTACAGTTCTGTATTAAATAAATAATTAATAGATGCATAAAAGTAAATAACGCAGTAGGGGAAGAGCAGGGGGGTTAAGAAGTATTTTAGCACATTAGACCATATCTGACCCTCAACGACGAAATGAGTTAAGTCGCGCGGAACAGTTTTGTGCTCGAGGCCCCGAAAGGTGATAGGAGTCAATTAGTGCAGTTTGACTTTTCTTTAAAAATGGATTCCTTGGTTATTAAACTATCAGGAAAATACACTGCTATGTTAAAATAAAAGTTGCAAATTGACTTAAAATACGTTTTAATCGAGGTACCCTACTGCGATCCGTACTGCTTTCAGACGAAATTCAAACGCTGTTTCGATACTGTTTCCCTGTCATAACCCCATCGTCTGATGCCTTTTCCAGAAAGCCCGGAGTCTCTATGTTCAACTACATTAAAGAACGATTCAAATATAACCCGCTTTTCTCAAAATGGCCGCAGTCGTACTTTCACACTTCAAACGTTTATAGCTCACTCAATGTTAATGCTAGAAGAACAACAACTTTTGTATCAAAAGAAAGTTGAGAACCTGTACTTTTTAAGAATATGCAATTTGGCAAATGTGAAATTCGCGACTTAAGACTCATTTCGTCGTGGAGGGTCACATGTTTTATTAATGATACAAAAACAACTAGTTAAACATAAGAAACTGTATGTCTCATTTATCGATTTTCATAAGGCATTTGATTCTATACATACACGAACTAATATCCCTGGACTGATGGCAGACGATTTTTTTCCAGTTAACTGCTAAAACGAGGCATTAGAGCAGACCTGGGCAAAGGCCGGCCCGCCTGCTGTCTCTGACCGACTCGCCCGCTGCCCCGCCCGCCAGTATATATACTATATATACAGTATTGGGTAAAACTGAGTTAACTATATTAGTCCGGCCACCTAAAACCATCCCAATTTCTCATGCGGCCCCTTGGGAATAATTTCCCATCCCTGCTTTAGAGGGTATAGCTTCCGGCTACATTTCAGATTAACTACTAAAACGACGCATTAGACGACATAGCTTCCGGTTTAGTCACTCTCTTTGTTACGGCTCGCCGAGACTAACAGCTGATCACTTCGCAAAAGGCTGAGCGTTGGTCTTGGCAGACAGACAGCAATCCACCTATACACGTCCTTGATACATAGGAATAAACTTTGATGCATTTTGCATAAAAATTGTGCAGGTGAGAAACTTTTAGGTTCTGTTGAAAGTATGTATAGAGTCGTTAAGGCAGTGTACATTAGGAGCTGATTTGACTGAATGTTTCGATTGCCCTCGAGGTCTCAAACGAGGTGAAACTTGTAGTCCCGCACTTTTTTCCTTGTTTATTAATGATCTAAATTATGAAATTAGAAATAAGGGATGTGTAACATTCTGTATAGGCCTATATGCCTTGTTGGATTGTATTACACACGACTTAGCTGTTTTGAGAAGTAAATTTGTAAATTCACTCATAAATCATATTACATATATAAAAGATGGATCTTGGTCCATAGCAATAGTACAACGCTTGATCACTATCCGGATGAAATTATTGATGAAACCTCGCATTTTTTAAGAAAGTTTTTCCTTGCTGACCATAGAGACGTATTTTCCCACGCTGTATCTCAAATAGACATTTTGGAATCTACAGGTCATTTTACCCCTAAATATGTCAGAATGACTAAACTAATCTGCATACAATCCTTACGGTCCTCAAAGGGTTGAGAGCTCGACACATGGTAGGTTACCAATCAATGCCCATGGGTCACATAGCATTATTGGTAAATTTGATTATTTAGTGAATTGCAGAATGCTCATAAATTATCGATTACTGTGGCGAAAATGTGTATAGAAATGGAAGAATGCTTTGACATACCGGAAAACTTGAAGGACCGGCGGGTCACCCAAAACTATAAATTTCTAGAAGCACAACTTTCATGCCAGATTGTGTTTGTTAATGCATATCAACTGATACATGATTCAGCACTCCAAAACATTTTCCCCTTTATTGAGTTAATTGATCGTAATCGCTTTTCGGGATCTCGACTACAAAACTGTACAACTCATTTCGTCGTGGCGGGACACGCATGATTTCAGAACACTCATCTTCTTTGAAATAATTCCTTATCTTTTTATACGGCCATAAACAAAAATCGTTAAACATGTTACACACATGCCAATACACCTCACACACCTACCTTTCATGTATTAATATCATATAAACACATTGACAATGAACACATTTTATTCAGACTTTATTAAGTCATTTCATCTGTTAGCGGTCTGACAGTCCGCAAATGCATGGTAGTTGCTTGTACGCATGCGTGCTACTCCCGGAAGTGACTAGCTTCAGCACCATCCGGTTGTCCAGGCCCCGCCCCAGTATTGCGGTTTTCCAGCCATGACCAGGGGCGGCTCCACTGATGGCGCCATGTTGAGTCGGAGGTCGTACAGTCTGGTCTTCATGTACTTGAGGACACTCTTGACATCTGACCGATTGCTGATGTCCGTCGTCTCCGTGGGGTCGGCATCCAGGTCAAACAGCATGTACACCTTGTAGTAGGTCGACGGTGGAGGTGCCTCTACACCAGGTGGAGGGTTGTACCAGTCGGCTGTACAATTCGCAATATACATGACTATGTTAGGTAAAAGACAAAGACATCTTTCCTACCTAATCATATTTAGAAATAGAGAAATAATATTGATAATGGGTGATGGATGATGGATGATGATGGATGATGATGGATGATGATGATGATGATGATGATGATGATGATGATGATGATGATGATGATGATGATGATGATGGTGCACCCGATGCGACCAGCGCTCATGCTCTTTGTAAGAGGTATAGCAGCATGCCTAGCAGGCTTATGTAGAATACTACCGTTGTTCTGCCGCACCTACATACTGATTCAGGCTTACTGTATCAAGAAAGACCACAATATTTAGTGGATTACAAAAAGCCGAAAACAGGATCTAACGACAGTAAATATGGTTTTTAAATGCTTTTTATAAACTTAACAGATTATTACGAAAGCAGAAGGAACAGGGAAAAAAATTAGGGAAATACCATCGAATTGCATGCTTATTGTGTTTACCAAAGGGTCAACATCACAGCCTATAGCATTGAGAAAATCTTTACTTTTGTAAATAATAAAAGGAAGAGCTTTGTGAATTTTTGTATGGAAAAGTCGCTAAAATGACGTTATACCGTACTCCCATCATTTTTGATTAGAATTAAGCAGGATCGAAGGGGATCGAGCAGCCAATGATAGGGCGTCATTCCGTGTCGATTTGATTTCCTTTTCCAAAAAACCTGACTAGAAAAGGTCGAATCAAGGATAGAACGTCAGAAAATACGATTTTTAATTCTTTTTAAAAATTCAGCAGATGTTTTACAAAAGCAGACGCAAAAGGAAACATCGGCAACACGAAATTGCCCGAAGTGCTTATGACGTGGTTCGACGAAGGGTCTACATCGTCAGCCAATAGCACTGGGGAGAAAAACTTTAGAGTTATATATATAAAAGTCCAGAAAGCTTTACAGATTTGTTAAATATGTGAAAGTCTGTGTTGTTATCATTTGATGAGTAGTAGGGTGGGGGGACGTCAGTCAGTGTCACTTGTTTTCCTTTTCCAAAAAGTTCGAAAAACCCGTCCAGAATGCGATTTAAGAAGTAAAGAGACGTGCCACAAAAAACAGAAGGAAAAGGCGCAAGCGATATATTTTATGCACTATAATAATATTTTTCCTAAGTCTTTAAATTTGGATTTATTCCGGTACAAGTTAGCAGTATTTTTAGAAGGGAGGGGAGGAGTCATTTCGTTGTTCTCCTTTTAGAACAAAAGAAAAAAAAAAAAACAAACAAAAACGTTATTTGGAAAAGTAAAAATTGATCAATAAAATGATACAAATAGAGAAAACATTTATGATAACATAAAGAAGAATAACGTCAAAGATAATGAACACGAGAATCCAATAATGCGTGTCTCCCTTTTATGAGCTTTCCATTAAGTCTCAGTGCTTCCACGTGCGCATATTGAGTAATATTATCGTAAGCAGTTACGTGATTACTTTGCAGATAAATTTCTTTTAATGCATATGTATTGTCAGAGAGTGGTTTCTATTTCAGGAATGTAGATCAGCTCAATGGAAATGCCGTTCTTTCTTCGAACTGTTGTCATAAATTAAGATTGTATATTCCCACATTTGCATGAAGAAGCGTCTCTAGATCTAAAGTCTGTAATGAGCATCGTACATGAAATAGGAATAGTAAGCGTTTATTTAAACTTACGTCACAGCTTAGGCTCCAAAGTTATCATGTACATGTTCTCCGCTCAATCTCCCGACCCTATTTTTCTTATTTAGAGGTCAAATGTGATTCGCCAGTTCTCGTTATTAAAAGAATACCACTAAAAAATACCACTAAAACACATGTTTAAATGTCATTGATGTGGCCTTTTTCGAAAAGATTCTTTTCTTCTGCTATAATTACCATATATAGTGAAATGGTCTGTTTTTTTTTGTAATATGAAAGCAATGCTTATATATGTATAGCATATTGAATTAGAAGAAAATAATTGAATAGACATAGAAACTTACTAGCCATATCCCTAGTTCCAAACACAAAACCTAAACTTCAATTTTATAAAGTGCCAGGTAACAGTTGATGATAGCTTGCACTTTAATAAGAATTGATAGCTGTACATTATAATTGTAGGTGAATGTGGGTGGTCATGCTACATTCACTACAAATATATAGTAATGGAGTGGGACTGAGGCCAACAGCAGAGTATTGCTGGCTCTGCTGCTGACACCGTCGACCACTGCCAACTGCTGCAAGCAACAACCTGTTCTAAAGTGTTAGATTGATGAGGTATTATTAGAGCTATCATCATATCAGGTCTAACCCATTCAATAAACAAAATGACATACTTTGTAACATTGAGATATATATATAGCTATAAGTTCAGACAAATATTGCTTTTTTGTGTAGAAATGGAACCAGTGTACAAGCGGACAACTGCCTTTAATGTCTTCTGCAGGCGAAAGCAGAAGGGTAGGTTTATTTTTATCTTAAGTATGTACAGTAGCTATTTATACTACAATAAATTGCTTGCATTAAAGCACCGTTCTATTCTACTTATGTATGTCATAGTCTTCAAAGTTTTAGTATGTTAATGACCTAATTCTACATTAATGTATATATATAGCTTATAGATAGGATGCATTATCACCGATTGAAGAAAAAGAAGTAACAAGCTGCTAAAGTAAGCATGAAAGAATATAACTTGAAAGTTATTTAATAATAGCTTAAAGTGGTAATTATGAGAAGCTTTAGGGATGGATTCAGTAATCAGATTAGTTCATGTCAGGTGATGCCTGAGTGTATTGTATGATAATGAAAGCTTTTAATTGGCTAGACAAAATTCATATAAGTATAAATTCTACTAAACTCTCAGGCACAATCCTGGTTGAATATTTTTCTCTACTTTCGGTCTGCTTTGACTTAAGCAGTATTTAATTAAATATGAATCCTGTTCCTGGCAGCTGACAGTGTTTAATTTCAGAACTGTATTTGAGTGCATATCATCTGTTTGACAATGTCCATGCAGTGGTGTGTGTATGTGTTTTTGGTGTTCCCAGCCAACTCGCAAGGTGGCTTTTCAGCCAGAGCAATGGGGCTTGAATGGCGTAGTCTGCCAGATGCCTCCAGAAGGAATATGAACCAAAAAGCTCTGGCTGAAAGAGCAAAAAATATTGATGTCAAATCAATATTTAAAAATTCAATAGTATGGTAAGTAATCAATATTATTACGCTTTTGTGCTGTTTTGTTTAAGTGTAGATAGATTATAGTTTTTATTCTATGACAATGGAAAAATGAAAAGTTAGATGCGTTGTATTTTCTTTCAAAATAGATGACATTTTATTGGATTATTCGGTTTAGATATGTTGTTCATTTGGACATAGTCTACTAAAACTGATAATTATCACACACTGCAATTATTTAACCACTGATTATCCTGTGGGGAGTATTTTGTTTGAGTATTGCTTATTTGAAAAAAAAACTCTTTTTCTTTTAAAAACTAGATTTAATGCTGAATATCTCATTCTTTGTAAGTGCCCCATTAAACATTCATGTGAATATAATAATTATATTGGTTGTGGTGGATATTATAGCAATACAGATTTCCTTTTACAGTTTACCTCCTGAAGGAAATAAGGAGGCTGTCAAATCCAGTGGAATAGAGGGGTGTTGCTTATCGGGTCAAGACAGATCCCCCTATTTCACTGATTGGCAGCCTTAAGGAATTAGCAAGATGCCAAGCTCATAAATTCAATTATGAAGCATTCAGCCGGAAAGCTGGACAATGGTACTTGTCGGAATGTCATTTACGTTGTTCAACTATTACTGTTTTGTGTTTTACGTAAAAGATATGTATAATGTCGAATATTGAAATGTTCACTCGTTTTTTATAAAAAAAGAATGTTGCATAATCATAATGTTAAAAGAACATTATATGCAAGGCTTTAGTTTTCATGCTTTGCTTGCTAAAAATGAGAGTACTGGTATTGTTCTTTAGTTCAAGTGTCTGATCTTTAAGGTGTTGAACAAAAATGTGTGCGTTGAAGTACCTAGTCATCACATTTATTTTTAACTTACTTGTCTTGCAGTGAAACGGGCTTGCATTCAGGACTTGCGAGACAAAGTGATCGCAAAAATGTCCAAATCGCAAGTATGTGAAATATTTTGTTTCATGAGCTGCCAGAGGTGTGGTTTCTAGTACATATTTTACCTCTTTGGTGATGAAAACAATACAGACTTAGCATAAGTTTTTTGCACATTATGTAAGGGTGGAAAGCTAATACAAACAGTGAAGTAATTGGATCTATGGTAATACGTTTTTTTAGCACAAGCTATCTATGATTCTATCTCAGTAGCTGTAACATATTCGTTTTGTGTTGGGTTTGTTTTTCAGCAGATATTGTGAATTTACAGGTATAGAAATATTGCATGACTGTATTGACAAGGATTTTATATTAACAGAATCAGAACTTGGCCTAAACCAGTTCCCGTATGAGAGGGTCAAAAAGGGGAATCATTTATACAAGGAATTCCCCATCCTTATTGCCCTTGAAGCCCCCTGGGAGGATGACTCAAAAGAACTGATGCAAGTCCTTGACTGCACAGTCACTGTCACCAGGTACTCAACAACTTGGGCATGGTCTATAGGTAAACTAGATTAAATAACTCATCTGTAGCTCACTGTTCTCTTTTCTTCTAATGAGAGAAGTTCTGTTGACAATGTTTTGTTGAATTGCATCTGTTCTACATGCACTTTAACTTTGTGAAGATGTATTGCTTGTTTGGTGTAATGATATGTTATTATTATGAAGTAATATCTTTAATGGTTATTGTATTATTTCTTAACTTTTTCTTTATCAGTAACCTTGTGTCTGGGTTAGGAATTTCAGTGCACTTTATTTACATGTGTAGTGTGCATGTGCCATAAAATTTCAAAAATATATTTAATGATAAATAAAGGATACATGTAATGTAAAACCTACTTAGAATAGTGAAGCATTTTTTCTTCTCATCTGAATCTTTGGTTTCTTCAGTTTCACAATATGATTAAGATACAACGATTGTATTCCATCTATACAAATGTCATTGTGCAGAGTGGGCGGAAGACCGAGTGCTGTAGTGTCATGCAAGCACCAGTGGTGGCGGATAGGTGATTTACTACTGTGGGACATGGAGAACAAATGCAATGTATGTGGAAATAGCAACAGTGGATCTTATTTTCAATATATTTTACAGAAGCGATCAGTTTAAACAGTATAGGATCTGTTTATTTTGAACGGTATAGCACAGAATGAGGTCTCATGCTTACCTCTTTGGTTTCTTCAGTTTCGTGGCTTTCAGACCCACCTGCATCTCAAGTGGCACCAAACATGTTGGTGCAGGATATGTGAGTATACTTTAATACATACAGGATTTTTTGTTGTTGTTGCTCAATAATGTGTACAAAAGCAGATTAGTTTAACCTGTACAGCATTCCAATGGATATGTTACTTCTGGAAGCAAAGCACAGCACAGTATGAGGTCTCACGCTTACCTCTTTGGTTTCTTCAGTTTCGTGGCTTCAGACCCACCTGCTTCTCAAGTGGCACCAAACATGTTGGTGCAGGATATGTGAGTATACTTTAATACATACAGGATTTTTTGTTGTTGTTGCTCAATAATGTGTACAAAAGCAGATTAGTTTAACCTGTACAGCATTCCAATGGATATGTTACTTCTGGAAGCAAAGCACAGCACAGTATGAGGTCTCATGCTTACCTCTTTGGTTTCTTCAGTTTCGTGGCTTCAGACCCACCTGCATCTCAAGTGGCACCAAACATGTTGGTGCAGGATATGTGAGTATACTTTAATACATACAGGATTTTTTGTTGTTGTTGCTCAATAATGTGTACAAAAACAGATTAGTTTAACCTGTACAGCATTCCAATGGATATGTTACTTCTGGAAGCAAAGCACAGCACAGTATGAGGTCTCATGCTTACCTCTTTGGTTTCTTCAGTTTCGTGGCTTCAGACCCACCTGCATCTCCAGTGGCACCAAACATGTTGGTGCAGGATATGTGAGTATACTTTAATACATACAGGATTTTTTGTTGTTGTTGCTCAATAATGTGTACAAAAGCAGATTAGTTTAACCTGTACAGCATTCCAATGGATATGTTACTTCTGGAAGCATAGCACAGCACAGTATGAGGTCTCACGCTTACCTCTTTGGTTTCTTCAGTTTCGTGGCTTCAGACCCACCTGCCATCTCAAGTGCACCAAACATGTTGGTGCAGGATATGTGAGTATACTTCACTAAAAATAACACTGTAAAATATGGTGAATAGTATACAATAGTATGAAAATATGTAAGTCTTATGTAACTGTCATTATTGTGCACTACAGCTGAAGAATGTAGCAACTGATTATAATTCAATATTACCCCAGAATGTTGGCTTTATCAGGATCACATACAGAGCTGTTGATATTCCAAGTCATTTAATTTTTATATTTATTGGTATTGATTAATTTGTTTTCTTTTCTGACCAGGGAAGAGGCGCCTACAAGCACTTTGCAACTTAGTAAGACAACTGATTTTCTCATTTAATGCATGCAACGAAAGCGAAAATTATATATATATCTGTGATATGCAGTGTCTCTATGCAAACATTTATTCTCTTTGTGCACTATTATGCAAACATAAAAACAACCTATCTAGATTATGTTAAAGCAGAGACATATTTGCAGGATGCAGTATATGAGATAGCTGAACAGATTGCCATTTTGCTGCCTGTCATCTGTCCCAAATTCTGTGACAACACCAAATGTACAAAAGAAAAACCCTGTTTGTAGTCATGACATTACCCAGCCTATGTAAATCAAAACCGAGTTTTGTAAGACATTGCTCAGGGTACTGTTTGTTCCCTCATGAAATCGAATTTTGAAAGGTCTCAGTTGAGTGAAGCAGATTGGTCATAGACATAGTCATAGTGAAGGCAGACACTGATTAAAATTTTTCACTTGTAAGTTTGGTCTATTCATTTGTGTCCAGGCACAGTAATGAAGAAGTCTGCAAAGCAACACCAGGAATCCAGGGAGAAAAGCCAAAAGAACAGGTGATAATTCTTTGTTAATAGATTTGATAGGACATAGTTTACAACTGTTCTGCTTTTCTGGCTGACTGCATTGTTAAGTGTAGTGATGTTTATGTCTTGTCCATAGACATTGTCCTTTGAATGAGAAGTCACAGCCTTCTCCAGTATAATCAGATTTTCCAATCAGCTAATATATATTTGTGATGTCAGCAGTAATTTTGTTGATGTGGAGTCACAACTTACATGTACTGTTATTATGCAGGAATCAAATCTCTGTGGACAGCAGCAGAAATACTTGTTGTCCAGCAACACTTCAGCCAGGAGTTGGCTGGGCTGAAGCCAGTGACACGCAGCAGCATAGACAGTTTTTTGGCCCAACAAACAGTGGTTAAAAGAACAGCTACTGCACTGGGAAATTATCTATTAAGGAACAGGTAACTTCAACACTTACCACAGTTAAGGGCATCTGTCAACATGATCCTCCATAGCTAGAAGAAAAAAGAGTACGATTTTGTCGTCTCCAATATCAAGGCGTTTGGGAGGGTTAGAGGAACATACCACTAAAGTCCCACTAGGCAACTAGGGTTGGATAAGACACACCTTGTGCAAAGCACTTGACACCAGTGCCAGGCACGCTGGAAATATCAGGGGAAGAGGAAAGTTGTGAGGCCAAAGCAGACTTGGAAAATATCAGTAGAGAGCTAGACAGTGGATGCCAAAACCATATGGGCCCAGTTGAACTAAATGAATGGTGGTGGTGCCAGCTGCACTTACAATTTATAATAATGGGTTATGATATTCATTTCTTCTTGTAGAGCTCGAAACATAAATTTTTTTAATCATACCTATAACTTCATGTTTCAGGAAGAAAATCAGACCTAATGATCAGTAGTGAATCTAAGCACCTCACCCACACTGAAGACGCTTGAGATGTTGGATTGAGTCTGATGAAGGGCATTCTGTACTTTCAAGACACAAGTCACAGAGCTGACTGATGTGGGGGTTCTTTCTGGGTACTCCAACTTCTTTATCACCATCCACCTGTGTGATGATGTTGCATGATACAGCCCAACAAATTCAAGACATTCAAAAATTGCAATTTTTCATTCTTAGTAGCTGTCAGTTGCATGGAGCTATATGCATTCTTCATTGTGTTGATGTCTTTGCAGACAGAAACCATTTGCCCAGTGATTTGGTTTTAGCCTAGTACAGAAAAAGCACATGTTGTATGATTATGTGTACTAGTAAAGTTGTGACACACGTGCAATGTAATTAATATGTTGCTGTCCATGCGATTTTGACATGGTAGGGGGTTTTGGTTGTGTGGCTATTACTAAGCTTCAGATCTTATGAACTGACTATTTGATCTACACTGTTGGTGTTTCTATTGTGGTTATGCTGTAACTGAGTATATAACAATGCAATTTTTTTTTTTTTTTTTTGTCGTTCGCCTCTTTCACACTTGGAGACCAGCTCTTGATATGAAATTGGTGGTCTTCTGTAGAGACTCCACTGGCCCGTACAGCTTGTTGTGCAGGGTCTCCGACTGTGGCCACGTCTCTTTCCTCAGGGTACGGAGATTCCTACAGTCCTGTAGGATGTGTTCTACAGTCTGGTCTGCCTCTCCACATGAGCATCTCGGGGACGGCACGAGGTGCAACTTCCTGTGTAGGTGGTGAAGCAGCCTGTTGTGCCCGGTCCTGAGGCGGAAGATAGCGACCTGGTCCGGTCAGGACAGCTGATGGTAACTGTCCAGTGGTTGCTGTGGCCTGTACAGAGACTTAATGATGGTTTTCATCTCTGACATGTTGACTGCATTGTCTTCATGCTCGTCCTCTGCACCCAACTTAGCCATCCTGTCAGCTTCCTCATTCCCATCTATCCCGCAGTGTGATGGGATCCACTGCAGAGCCGTTCTGAGGCACTTGATGTTTAGCAGCGCGGCTTCCAGGTCTGGCAGTTTGTTATTGTTGACTGCCTGCAGCACCGACAGAGCATCGGTCAGGAAGACGACCTGGCTGTCATGGTCTGCTCTGCTGCTGATGATGTTTGCTGCGTGGACCAGGGCTTCTACTTCTGCTCTATAGTTTGTACAGTGGAGGCCAGTTGGTATTGCTGCTGCCTGCCACTGTCCATTTGGGAACTGGATGTACACGCCGGCCCCTCCCCTCTGGATAGCGTCTGTGGCTGACCCGTCTGTGTAGGCCGTTATCCATGATTCCTGGGGGTACCTTTCTTCTAGCATGGCTAGCATCAGGGCTCTCTTGCTCACGTCGCTATGCTCATCCTTTGTTGTGAGGTGAGGAACTGTGGTGCAATGCAATGAAGTGGAAGATTATAAGTTTTTTTAATTTGTCTGTAAGATTAAATTCATTGCTGGCATGTGTTTGTGCAACAGTGATCCTCAGGATTCATCATAAATTTAAAACAATTATTGACATTTTGATGTTTTGATGCAATGAAAAAAAAATTGTCTTTAGTATTGGTTTATAGTTTGCATTTGAAACTTAACAATAAGGGATGACCAATTTTATGCCATGTCAAATAAAACCAAGCATACTGTATCATATATTCTGTCATTTCTTAGCTTCGTTTCATGGTTCTTTGTGCTCAACTGTTGTGTCATAGGCTGAGCAGTTCTTAACTGAACCTTGGGCTTCTCCCTAGAAGTTTGGGGGACATATTATTGGGTTGTTGCCATATCTGGAGCTGATGGTTGAAGAAAGAACATATTCTGGTGTCTGGTCTTCACAGCAGCACTGAGTGTTTTGTCTGTCTTCTGCACTAGCACTTTAAGGCATCAATGTTTTGTTTATAGACAAAAAGCTTGCCTTATGAATCAAGTGGGTTTTAATCTGAGATTGGCAATTTACCTGGTGCAATGACAACTTCAACAGAAATGGTAATTATTTATGATGGGAATCCATCAACATGCCCAGGACTGTTACAACCATTGTATGTCTAGAAACTGCTGTTGGTCGGATTCACTTTCATATCCTGTTAGAAAACACAAAAAAAGTATGTACCAATGCCGTCCGTCAAAACCATACGCAACCACCACCACCCCCACCCCCAAAAAAAACCCACCAACAAATATTATCAGCCACCCAAGTAAAAACATGCTGAAGTTCATACAGAACAGCAAAAGAACTGCTGGCTGAAGAACAGGCTGGCTTCAAACTACGCAGAAGCACAGTTATGGAGATTGCAACGGTCGCATTCTTATTAAAGAAGTATCTTCAGAGGGACCTCTATCCAAAATTCGTGAACGTCAAACATGCTCAATAACCAAATAAAACCTTAATTTCGCACCGCAGTACGCGTACTTCAATATCTACATGAACAGGGTGCAGATCGAAGAGGTCAGTAGCGTCCAATACTTGGGGGCCACGCTCTCCAAGGACGGCAGTTCCTCTTCAGATATCCACATAAGGATCACAACAGCAGCAGCTGCGATGGCTAATTTAAGTAAGATATGCATAGAAATAAAAGAAGGTTCACTACCAAGTACGAGCTGTACAAAGCCCTGGTGGTGCCGAACCTGCTGTACGGATGCGACACGTGGACTTCGCTCGCCGAGACGGAAAGGAGAATGCAGGCATTCCAGAACAAGTGCCTGAAGAGGGTGTCCGATGCCGCGGCGGCCAAAGGAAGAACTGACTTACGAACCTCTAAGACTGGACTGGTCGTCCTGTACAGGACCTGTTGACTACCTTCCCAATAGCCAAGGGTAGTGGCCTGTCAGCTGCCGCATCTATGCATGTGGTCTCTCAACGACATGTGCCGGTCAAGGGACGACTGACTGAGTGACACTGGCTTTCATCCAGTATGCTCACCCTCCAATTTTATGTAATCTTCATCGAAAAAAAGGAACAAAGTTGGGAGCTGGTATTGGCTGTTTTATGCAACTCTTGCGGTGTAATCTCTTTGGATTTTGTTGTGAAGTTTTGTTATGTCTGACATACGTATCCCTGCATGTGGAGCACAATCAAGGCGCTTGATAATAGGTGGTGTCAAGTCGAAATAGGTTTAAGATAATGACGAAGGTTGTACTCTACGCCAGTAAATATAGTGTAAACCACATTCCGTAGAACACATTTCAAGCAAACTGGAAGACAATAGAGAGTGAACGCCAGAGTTTAAATGGAGAAGAGATGGAGGAAGTTGACAGTTTCACCTATCTTGGGTCCAAAATGTCAAACACCGAGGATGCGGAGGTGGAGATTAGAGCCCGACTTCGCCTCATTCATGAGCACATGGAAGGCAAAAAACATCAGTTGATGAGAATCTTCAAGTCAAATGTGATCAGCACCCTACTTTACGGATCAGAATCATGGAAGATGACCAAAACCATCAGTAACAAGCTTGAAGTCTTCCAAAACAGATCCCTCAGGCGCATACTTAACATCTTTTGGCCAAATGCCACCACCAACGAAGAACTCCACCGAAGAACTGAAACTGAGTCCATCACCACGCAGGTTCAACGAAGGCGTTGGCGATGGATTGGACATGTGCTCCGCCAGCAGACAGCAGACCTCTCCACAGTCACCCTACGATGGACTCCAGACGGCCGAAGAAAACGGAAACTTGGAGAAGAACAGTGGAAAGGGAGATGAAAGGAAAGGGATGGACATGGGGCCACCTGGAGCGGGTTTCAGCCGATCGACATCGGTGGCGGACTCTGGTTGAGGCCTTATGTGCAACCTGATGCACGAAGAGGAATAGATTGTCCAGCCACGACAAGGAGGTGAACATGGTACCTACATTCAAATGCATGGGCACCATCTTTGATGTGAACTTTGCTGGGAATCAAAACTAGCTGCCGTGAAGAAGGCCCAACAGCTGTCTCCCAGCAAATTCTTCAGATCTTTTATAGATCGCACATAGAGAGCGTGCTGTCCTCGTTGATCCGTTTTTACAAAAGTTTATCAGTGAGGGACCCTACATCGTTCTGTATCCAACTGCTACACAGGCACTGGGACAGTCCGGAGTGCTCTTCTATCTCTGCAAAACAGGCAGACACTTCTGAGTGTCTCAATTTCTTCGTGCAGACTGGCATGTCCTGTCATTACAATTTTGCCGACTCCCATCGGCCAACCTTTGTTGTTTCGACCGTGCGACTTCTGAACGCTACTGTGTGCGAATAATGGTAGTAGCTACCATGTACCCCTGAACCATGAGGGTAGGAGTCCGTTTGGCGGATATGAATATGTTTTGATAATCTGTGGTATTATTTTGTGCTTCCACGAGCTCGACAATACTGTCCGAAACCGTCCTTCATGATCTCTTAGATGGGGAAAGGGGAGCGACACCAATGCGCACCGGGGAAGACATGGTTGGCAAAGGATCAGATCAGTCGTGCAGGTTCGGCTCACCATCACCTACGACAGGCTGAAGGAATAGATACAGTAGCCGCCGCAAAAATCCAAGAATGTATGGATAATATCCGCGCTGCGCCCTTCTTCCCCAGTATATTTACAAAACCTCGCACAGCTTAATGCATAGAAATAACCACCCCCGAACCACCTTCCCCCCAGAGTACTGATCCATGAAAACGAACGCTGGATTAATGATGTGTGCAATTGCATAATCCATACTGTGTCGAAGTATGACATTAACTTTTATACCGCATACTTCCTGTGACTGTACTCAAGTTTGTGTTGTCAAGTTTCACAGAGTTGCCAAGTATAATTTGTAAAAAATAAAATAATGTTTATGCACTGGTTGGGTGCTGTAATGGACTGAATGTGGACCTTGCGCGCAATGGATAACTTTTGCATTCATGCATTCGCCTACACACCTAATTACAACACATTCATTCCATACAAGTACTTTAGTATGAGGTAAAAGAATATAATGAAACAAAGAGTTCATATATATATATAAAGGAATATTTCCAAGTATTATTCAGATATAATATTAAAACTTAGCTTTCGGTCGCTTCTTCTCATTACTGTTCATCATGGTGATGACTCCAATTTTCACAATTTCCACAGTTAAAGTTCACACTTCACTAATAAAGCCAATGTTCACAAGTTCACCAGCTACAGTTCATAATTCCCTAATAATTCTAATGTTCACAAGTTCGTCGGTTAAAGTTCACGATGCACTAATGGTTCCAAGTCCCGCGGACCCTTAACGTCTTCTACAAGACTAATCAAAACCTTACCACAACATTAATAAAAGTAGAAAATAGATTTTCTACAGGTTCAAGCTCAGCAGGCATTCCACCGAGTTTACGGACAAAAGAAATTAGAACACTGTGCTCTTGGTATATTGTGCAGTACACAAGTTTATTTCTTCACCACCATGTCCACATTTTTCAAAATGACTGTAATCAGGGTTCCCAGGGATCAGGGATGGTGCCAAAAAAGGACCTTAAAAAGACCTTTCATGCATTCGTAAGTGACAGTCATAGATGCTTCAGTTTTTCTCTTGTGTGGTCGGAAAGATGTATTATTTATGAATCTGTGGTCTTCTCTATGTTCTCAAATACATGTATTTCTAGTAATAAATAATCAAAGAGTTAATTTTAATGCCTGTCTGCCATATTTAGATTCGATAACTTAAAAAGTGTCCTTAGCGCGCTGATAACATACACCGTTAATGTTCCAAGTTTTCTAGAAATGTAAGTAATAATAATTGCACAACCTGAAAGCCATTCTTTGGTGTAATACAAAAGTCAGTTCACGTGTCTCTCTCTCGCACACACACTCTAACGGGAAGAGAGAGAGAGAAATAGAGCTATGCACAGTAGTACTAGAAGATCAAAGTTCAAGAAAGAGTAAGTTTCTAAAGACCTTTTGAAAAAAGAGTGTTTTTTGCAAATACGGAAGGGCAACTAGTGTTGTACAGATGTGTAGACCAAACATGCGGCGAAAAATCGTCGGTATTTTGCGCCAAAGTCGACTCCGGAAATAAATTTGTGGTAATATTTTATCGATAAAAGGACTTAAAAGGGTCACAGAGAAAATGTAAGGACCTGTGTGAGAATTTGAAAGGACCGCATGGCAAATAAAAGGACTTAAAAGGCCTTTCGGCGAAAATTCAATATAAAAGGACTTAAAAGGACCTTGCAAGGACCTGGGAACCATGTGTAAGAATGTGTTTATTATTAATGTGTTTACTATTTGTGTAAATTTTGGCCAGACTTGTTGATTCTTGTCAAGTGGTTAAAACTGAAAGAGAATTATGGGGGATAGCGGTTTTGCAGGCATTCATTAACACGAAAAGGTCAGGTTTGATTGCTGTGCTTTGAAACAGATCCACTTGACATTATTATATCTCATTAATTTGACAGTTATTCAAAAGGTGCATGTAAGAATGCATGAAAACTCCATGAAAAATTGTCAATAATGACAATAACAATCTGAAGAAATAAATCTAGCTTACAATCAATATAGGTGTGCAAACTTATGGGAAAATAACAAGACATGTAAAAAATTCTGGTTACAAGGCAAGAAGTACACCACAGCAAGCAAAATATGCACAAAAATATGCGATTTCATTTTCTAAGGCACACCTACATCACAGAGGAAGCTGGGTGTATGGTGGGAATTTGCAAACATCAGCATAGAAAAAGAAATGAGTTAACTGAATAATTCAATGACAAAATGCTGTTGTGAGAAGCAGGAAGACTGTTATTAAATATTTAAAATGTTCCTATCATTCCAGGCAGTAGTTAAACAATTTTGAATCATGTTTGTGTGCAGTATAATTTGCATTCTATTTTACCACCAGAATTACAAGTTCACTGCACTATATCTTGATAATGCAAATGATGAAAAGCACATGTTTAAAACTAAAGTGTGTTCCACATCAAGACCAAAAATTTTCATCTACAAGTTATTTGCAGCATTTCTGTTTGCTCTATCTAGAAATATCATGAGAAAGAAGGCTGCACAGTTGAAAATAACACAGGTTAAATGTCATTTGCTAACACTTATTTGATGACAAGGTATTTGTAGTAAGCACACGTTGCTCTGCTACTCCACACATGGCAAAAAGTTCATCCAGAAATGGGATGAAATACATTGCTATTAAAAAATAAAAAAAAAATAAAAAAAAAAGAATTAGATTACACTGTTGTTGGTTCAAAAATGTAGCAATGAATTCATGAAGACTTCATTGATGTTGATTGTAGCAATGCTTTGAAGCAAAATAAAAACGCTATCATCCCTTAAATACCTTTATGTTATCAATAAACATATCAATTGTCCAACTCAGTAGACTGACTATAGAAAGTAAAAGGTCAAAGACTTATGGAAAAAAATGTTCTTCCTCCTCCTCCTCTTCCTCCTCCTCCTCGTCTTCATCAGATTCTGATTCAATATCTGAGTTAAGTTCACTAATTACATCTATCAATTCCTCGTTGTCATCAGAATTTGGCTGGCAAGTGGAGGCGGAAGATGACAGTAGGTTGGAGACTGAGTAGTCAATGATGACTTGCGAAAATCCTGGCTGTTCCTTACATTTGGCATGCAGATCCCTTAGCTGGCATTCCACTTTATGTTTACTTACAGACTTAACATGGTTTAGGGCACAGTCATATCGACTGACTAAGTCTGATGGCTGACATAATGATACATTTTGCTCCATCAGCCACTGCTGTAAAAGGCAAATATCATATATTATTCGCTGTTCCTCTTCTTGCCCACGATCGTAGTCTGCTGCACAATTGGCTGCCCTCACTTGCTCTGAGTTCAGTTCTGGTGCTATATGAGTGTACAGAGCTGACTCTGGGTCTCTAAATTCAGCTGGTGAAATGTTTGGAAATACATTTTTTAAAGACCCAATGACAGACTGCAGCTGTGTGTTTGTTGTCCGCAGCTTCTTCGCAATTTTCTGGGCAATTTTTTGTCCATCTGTAACATGAAAGATATTGGATTTTTAATTTCAAATGTGACAATTACCATTAAATATTAATGGAACCAAATTGTGAATCCACAGGCACTGCTTGAAAAGCAGAAAAGTATTTTGCAAAATGACACTTGTATTCCAACCTAATATTCACTTGGGATTTCATAATGTTAGAGATGAAACAAATGCCTTTTCATAGTAATCCAGTGAAAAGTGGCATACACAGAGGACAGGCATCAGTCAGACATGAGATATTAACCTCTCATACCTAATCCTCTCAAAGTGAAGGCAAGCACTGTACCATGGGACTGTCTTTTCCCAAAATACTAACCCAACACAGTAACCATTTCAAGGAAAGGAATAAATTACACACCAGCATAGCGTCTCTTTAGTCCCAGCAGTTGCTGCCGCTCAGCTGACAGCTTCCTCGCTTTCTCAAGCAGAGAATCAGAGGTAGAGCTTTCTGCAAAAAATGACAAATAATGTCGACTTATATTCAGCTTTTAACTTATCATATTTTACTTAACACAAAAACAACTAAGAAGTGTTATTGTACAATACTCGTAGGAATGCTGGTTATAATCTTGCTAATAAAACTTCAGCACTGCACATGGTAGGCTCTAACTACAAATCAACAGGTGCATCCATCTATTTACAAACCTTACGACAAAAGCACCCACCTTTAATTATATGAAGACAAGCTTTATATATTTTTAAACTACTAAAAACATTCATCTATTATAAGTCAACAATGCATTAGCTGCCTGTAACACCTTTCCATACTATGACTGTGTTGCACATGAACATATAGGGCTCATTTTGCTAAGATTTACCGTGCAACATAACACAGTATTATACTTTTTTAAAGTTTCTTCACAGTGAGTGGTGATATAATACCTCTATGACCACTGGTTGTTGATATAGTATCCTTCAGCTTGTGCAGCCATTCTGCAGCAGTTCCTCTATCTGAAAACAAATGTCTGATGCATTACCACCACTCTTGGAAAGACTACTACAAATATTACTTCTGAGTGTTGATTAACTTTGTCCAGATATTATATCCAACAAACTCATCTTTACCAGAAGGGGGCTTGGAACCAACATGGAATGAATAAAACAGCACAGGCATATAGACATGGAGAGGGTTTTGCATATTCTCTTTGATGCTTTGTGGAACTAGAAATATAAACTACACCCTTACACTTGCTTTCAACCTCATGGATAATCTCTTTGGCTTTTGCCTGCGTGTCCCTTGCCTTTTTGAGTCTTACAGACAGTGTGTCAGCTACAGAAGACACAAAAGTAAAAAGGTTCTCATTACGGTAATTTGGACAACATGTCAAAAACTTCCCCAAAAGCACTCAAAATACATGGTAAATATATACGATTCAAAAAATTAAAAGGAGATCTAGCAAAAGGAAAATTTATTGCATGCGCTTATTTTCTGTACTTCAAGTTTTCGCATTAGTTTCTTTTGAGATACTTAGCAGTTATACAGAATTACCTAATGACACAAAAATCCTCCTGGCATAGTGTAGCAGAGCACTGCTTAGTAGATCTTGCCTGTTGGGCAAAGTCATTTCTTTACTCCACGCAAATCTGCGGAGGAAAGACCATAAGCGTTCCATAGCTTCACCATCTATTAATCCTGTGCCCTCGCAAAAGCGCTGTCCTTTTGTCATCTACAACAGCAAGAAACATATGACATTCATCATACAAAGCACTGCAAGTGATACTGGAAGCTACATGTATCAGTAATATTCTAAAAAAATATATAAGATTAACCAAAAAAAGTCTTCAGTCTTTTCGTCTGGATAGAAACTTGCAATGTAGTGACTTTAAAGCAAGACAAGATTATGCACAAGCCTTGTCTTAACGTGAAAAGGAAGAGTCTAACACAGCTTGATAACTTGATAACTTCATAAGGCTTACCTGACACTGTGTTATATGTGCAAAGCTGTGAAACACAGGAACAACAAATCTAAATTTTTCAGACAGCTGTCCAAATAGTTGAGAATGCTTCTGTTGAAGACAAATGAAACAGAGAAAATTACCTTTGAGAGTTAGTTTTATGTAGAGTCACAAATCAGACTGATTCCACTGTCACAATCATACTCTTTTAACTATAAAGAAATACGGCATATCCAATAAAGTACTGATTGAAATTTCACACAGAGATTAATGCAGAGTATGTCATTCTTCAATTGTCTAGACTCATAGGCACTCATCTAATGTAATCATTGTTTTGACAGTTGACAATAAAACTTTTGCCAAAAAAATATAAGCCCATCACACCTATCCACTGCACAACCACAGCTACATGAACATAAAAAGAAAAGAACAATGTATGTACTCTTTCTTAACTTACATATGGCACAATGTTTTGTCGCTGAATTATTGGATAACCTTCACTCTAGTACTTAAAAGCCACTCAGCTACTGTAGTACCTAGATTCTTTCACACAATAAGTAGCCTGTTTACATCAGAATGCATGCAAAAATTAGACATTTAGTGCAGTCTCACATCATACAGGTGGATCACTTACTGTTATATGAGTCTGCAGTGAGCAGGCAACATCGTACATCACAATTTGTTTTGTACTAGCTGTGAAAAGCTGCTCTGCAGCAATTCGTTGTAAAATATATACAGGATACCCAAATCTGGAATGATTACAAAAAAACACTTTTCATCAAATTGATTTGTTGTCTCATATTTAGTAGCAACTCTACATTCGGAGACTATTCATACTATGATATCTACTATATTTATTTATTAAGTTTATTACCTCTCTCCATGCTGCATATTCACAAAATGCAGAGGGAAACCATGTTGACACACAGCACCAAACACTCCTCTGATGTCCAGTTTTGCATTTTTGTTTTTTGACCTGACAAGATCACCTGCTTGAAAATTTGAACATTCCTGCAATGAAAGTAGTCAGTCATAGTCAATAACTTCTATTTGCATAAAAGCACATATACAAATATATTGCACTAAAGAGTAATTTAAGAAATACAAAGAATATAAGATTATAGTGCACACCGAAGATTTGCTACTTGATTTCGATGTTGCCTCATGATGAGTGTTGACAAAGTTTCTGACATCATCATCTGGACAAAACACACTAAATCTAGCATGTTCAAGTCCAGGTCCAAATCCAGAATTCATCTTGTGCACAAGCCCAAAATTAGCATCCATCGAGATAACACGTCTCTCTGGCTTCTGTGAAAAAATAGACCATAATCTTATTGTTACTGTTAGTATTACACATGTGTACCACATTTTACATGTTTTTTAATGATGTAAACAAAAGTGTATTTGCATCATGAAATAAAAGATATGTTTTTGAAAATTCTCCTAATTATCAGTAGGCATTAGACAATGTTAATAAATTTTCTTTATATCAAAACATCAAGAAACGGATGTGCATAGATTAGGCATATCTTAAACAGCTTAAATTGCCACCATGTGAAAATATTAGGTACAAATAAAGTGTAAATAAACTTTTGTGGGTGTTTTTGTTTGCAGAATACAGCAACTGTGTTTAAATATTTCTTCAAATGCCAAATCATTAACCCTTACAACATACCAGGCTACATATTGGGCACTTCTTGCCCAGTAATTCGTGGGCATGAGCTGTTTCAAGACACAACACCTGATGATGGTGAAATTCTATAATTGTGTTACCTGCAATAAACCATTAAACAAACATATAAAATATCATTTTCACAATCCACTTATTCTGTCCATACTTTCCAAATAATGTAAACTGAAATTATTGGCTTATAACGCTTATAATTAAACTATATTTACATCCATAAAATGAAACTGTCGCACTTCTTGACTAGAGGTCTAGTGGCACTGATACAGTTCTCTATGGAGTCAGTAAGCAATATGCCATGAGTAGTTTCTTGCAAGTTAGACTTGTTGGACAACGTATGATGATATGTTTACCAAATGTCTTGTGCATGTTTCTGTAATCCCTGCTGTGACAACATATGATGATGTGTTTACCAAGTCTTGTACATGTTGCTGTTGTCATGCTGTGACAAAATATGATAGCATGTTTACCCAGTGCCTTATACAGGTTTCTGTAGTCCCTGCTGTGACTGTGCAGAAATGTTGTCCTCCGCTCTAATGCATTGCAAAATTTCTGCAGAGACATTTGCCCTTCTAGTTGTAGCATTCTGCATAGCTCCATTAGTTTCATGCAGAATGCTGTCTCTGGCTTCTTCGGAGTTGATGGCCATAACCCATTTCTAACTAACGTTACAGCTTCTGGCTCACATTCACAAAACTGCACTTTGATTTGGTGAGCTCTGCCTATAATAATAAAGGGAAGAACATAAAAAAGTGCTTTTCGTATTTGATACTGTTCTACCCTTACAGAAATATTATGCAACATATTCTCATTG